>NC_060279.1:47433760-47526704 GCF_021613505.1 Equus quagga | reverse complement strand
CTCTCTCTCTCGCTCTCTCTCTCTCACACACACACAGCCTGAAGCAGTCCCTGAGACATCCGTCATCCCCAGAATCTGTTCACACCCACCTGCCTATGGTTGGAACCCACAGAATGAGCTGTGTCCGCGTGCAAAAATGGAAAAGTCCATACTTGGCACAAACCAGGTCATTTCTCTGGAACTCTGACCCAAAATTCTGCAGGCCAAAAAACCAACAAACATATTCAAACCAGCTAATATCTGTTGAGCACTCGCCGTGTGCCCAGCACTGTGCTAGACCCTTGCTGTCTGTCCACCAGTTCACCCTCATCCGACGCTATGAGGTGCGACGGGATTCCCGCCACGGTCCGGACGAGTCACACCCCTCTCCCTGAGTCTCCCGAGTGGCAGAAGCGCAGTCACACGCCGGCAGCTTCAGCACAGGCTGGCTCTAACCGCTGCACACTAGGCCATTTGGGCCTGGCCAGCTTCCTGCGGGAGACAGGACGCTGCTCACTCATTTCTTCGGAGGTTCACAGAAAGAAGCTGAGCCTTGGGATGGGCTCCCCTTCCTCCGCGTCCTGGCCTCCGGAGCAGGCCGGCTTCTGGTGGGAATCCCACGATAGTTAGGGCGCACAGCTCTGCTCGGTCTCTGCTCTGAGACTGCCTGGCCCAGGCAGGCTCCCCTTCCCCGGCCAAGCGCGGAGGTGGCAGCAGAGGCAGGTGGAGCCGCAGCCTGGCCTGCCCGACGCCGGGACTCAGATCTGCTTGCTTCTCCAGCCCACTCAGCATAAATAGAGTCAAGATGCAAATGTAGCATAAACGACTAAAATACATGCTCATTCAACATTTATTCTTTCTCAAATCATCTCTTAAAGCCCTTTCATGCTAATGTCTAGGAGATGTGACATTAGAAAAATTGCTTTGACATGCTAAGGGGCTCCAAGATTAACAAAAAGAGAAAGGACAAGATAAAGCTTTCGGAAGACCTATTTCAGAGGAATTATCCCTGCCTTTGAAAGCGTTCCAAGGTGGCGGCACATTTCAGCTTGTTGGCACACATGTAAATGAAGTGCTACCACAGGCCTGGGCTCCGCTCCACTTGAATGAAAGCTTCCAGCCGCCACACAGTGACCGGGAGGGGGCCAGACTTCAGGCTGGGCCTTGAGGGGGCTGCAGGGGGCTTTCTTGTCCTGAAGGCAGAAGGCGCCAGGCTCCAGGCCGAGCCACAGATAAAATGTCAGGGTCCAGCACGGTTGACGTGGCCAGCACCTGATGGCCATGTTGAAGAAGCGACACTTTCATCTTTTATCAAACAAATTATCCAGCCCACCTACAGCCGCTGGCTCAACCACCACCCTTCCCCCTCATTTCGTGAGCTTGAGCAAGTCATCTAACCTCTCTGGGCCTCTCTTCTAAGTGGAGATAGCAAGAGAACCCACTTAGAGAGGATTCAATGAAATAGCCACAAAGAGTGCTTAGTGAAGTGTCTGACACTTAGTAAGTGCTCAAGAAATTGCTTGTGGCTGATGTAATTCTTATGACTAGGTCTCTTAAAGCCCTGCTTAAGAAAGGTTGGAGGCAGGAGGAGGAGGAAGAGGAAGAGCGGGGACGTCACAGATGAAGTCACCCAGACGGAGAGAGGCTCAGCGGCTGTTCCAGGCTCCCCGAGCTGCAGAGAGGACTGGGGTCACAGCCAAGTGGGCTGCGTGGTCCATCTCCCGGGCCCTCCCGCAAGTCCAGCCTGGGCTCTGGCTTCCTGAGTCACCCTCGCACCTGCCACATTTTGTCTCATGAAGGAGAGTCACAGTGTCTTCCAGGCAGTTCCATCAAAGGATTCGACTTTGAATTAAGGGCCCGTACAACATTCCTGGACACCACGTTTCAGAGCAAGTAGACTCTGCTGTGGACATCATTCTTAATTCCTGGGGTATCTCAGACTTCCCTGGAGCGGAAGGGAAGGAACGTGCACTGAGCAGCTGCTATGGGCTGAATTGTTCCCCAAAGGTAGGAGTCCTAACCCCCAGCACCTCAGAACGTGCCTGTGGCCTTCAAAGAGGTAATTAAGGTAAAATGAGATCATTAGGGCGGGCCCTGATCCAATCTGATGGTGTCCTTATCAGAGGAGGAAATTTGGACACAGACATACAGAGGGAAGATGAGATGAGGACACAGAGGGAGAGGTGACCGCCAGCCAAGGAGGAGGCCTCGGGCGAAACCAACCAGGCCAATGCCTTGATCTTGGACTTCCAGTCTCTAGAACTGTGAGAGAATAAATTTCTGCTGTTTAAACGACTCAGTCTTTGGTACTTTGTTACGCAGCCTGAGCAGACTAATACAGCATCTTCTACGTACGTTACACCATTACTGTTGGCAACGGTCCATTGACGTTGCTGTTATTCTCATTTTAAATATTTCCACATTAATCGGGATGGACAATCTGCTCTCATCATCCTGAAACTTCAGTGGCTAGCACAGTAAAGGTTCATTCCCCATTCACATGGTAGCCCCATGGGGGCATCTGCAGGTGGGGCTCTCCTGGGCAGCTCTCCTTCAGGGTGACAGGGGCCAGACTCCTGCCATCTTTAGTCACATGTGGAGAAAGACGAGGAGGATTGCGCCTGGGGAAGGTTTACAGAAGCCCAGGGGTGGAGGCATCACTTCTGGCCACATGCCATTGCCAGAATTCAGTCCCATGGCTGGTCCTAACCACGAAGGAGGCGGGGAAGCGTGGGTTAGCTGAGTTTCCAGGAGGAAAAAGGGAACCATTTAGAACAACTAGCAGGTCTCTGCTACAGGAAAAGATTCAGAGATGAAGTAACCTGTCAGAAGAAAGAGAGAAAGTTAGCTACGGAGCAAGACCTGTGACCTGCTCACTGGAGACCTGGTCATCCTCGCCACCAGCATCTTTCATCATCAGCAACAGCAACAGGCGTTTACTTGGCACCTACTATGTGTCAGATGCTGTTCTGGGCACTGAGACTCAGAGCTGGGTAAGACACAAGCTTCCTGTCTCCTTGGCGAAACAAGCTACATGCCGGGCAAGAGAACATCAGCCAGACCCAGTCCTGGTTAGGACAGAGTGAGAGCTACACGGGACCAGGCCCCCAGAGCCTCTGGGAAGCTAGAGCTGGAGATGGCCACTGAGGGAGGCGGGGTTGGGGCTGATCCACGCAGGAGGAGGAGTTGGGAAGATGGAGAGGAAAAGTTGGGCATTTCAGAGGGCAAAAGTGATGGGTGAGGGCAGAAATCCCAGGCGCCCTCTCTGAAGAGGGTTTGTGGGGTGTCAGTGAGGCTGGAATGGTGGGAGGGCCTCCAAGGTCGGGCTAAGTTTCGTGGAGCAGTGGAGAGATTGGGGCGGAGTGTGGGAGATGCTATCTCTGCCCCATAACCTCTGGGTCCTTCTAACCGCCAGCGTCCCCCTTTGCCTGAGGGTTTTCTCTGATAGCCCAGCCCTGCATGTCCACTCCACCCGCGGGGAGAAGCACTGGGAAACCAACACGGCCCAAGAGTGGCTCTGGACCCCAGAGGGGAGGTCACGAGGGGAGTTGGTGTGCAAATAGACCAGCTCCCCGATGCTCAGGGCGGTGGGGTGACTCCGAGGCGCGTGTCCTGCCCTGGCTCAGGCTTTCTGGCAGGATAGGCCCAGTAGTCCTGTGCGGTTCCCTGTGTGAGAACGTGCCCTTTATCGCTGCCTTCCCTTCCTCATCTCCATACCCACCTTTGCTCGTGTTTCCTGGGATTGTCTTCCAGATAAACTACTGAAACCAGACTTACAGGCATCATATGGCTCTGTCATAACCACAAAAGAAACTGCCGGCAGGTGTCCAGCAGGTGACAGCGCACCAGACTCCCCCTCGTCACGGAGCCCAATGTGTACAGATGTATGGATGAGGGAGGCGGGCTCGCTCTCTACCAGGGGGCACCAGGGGCCTCCCTAGCCCCCCTACCTCCTCGTCTCCTCAGAGCCACCCCTCAACCCTCCCAGAGAAAGTCACCCTGCCTTGGCCTCTCCGGGGCACCTGCTCCATCTCTCCAACCTGGCCCCTTGCACTCCGAGCCGGTAGCTTCTGGAGACCCAGGGGTCAAATATATTCACACTTCTTCTCTCCTCCCACTCTGGACCCCCATGGAGCATCTTGAGGCTTGCCACGTCTCTCTTCCATGAGATTCTCTGAACACTCAGTCATGTGCCAGCACACAATTCATGTGCAAAGTCTTAGCCCTGCCAAGGGTCCCACCTGGGAAAAACCTCCCAGGCCAGCCCTGCACGGCCCCCCTGGGCTGTCATCACCCCTGACCCTCGGTCACCTTGTGCTGGCCCAACCTGAGACAGTCTGGTTCGACCGTCCCTGGATGGGGCCAGTCCCCCTCTGGGCTTGGGGTGGGTGGTGACATGGGAGGGGGGACAGGGACTCCCTCTGGGACAGCTCGATGTGGACTGGCAAGGGGAGATCATGAGCAAGTACAGCCTTCAGGGGAAAGCCCCCCTTCCCAATACAGAGAGTGCAACGGTCGAAAACACGTCTGAACTGTGAAAAGCGCATGGAGTCACTAGTGAACTGTGAAACCCAAGCCACAGTTCTGTTTTATGGTGTGAAAACGGCAAGTGGTTTATCAAGAGGGGAAAACACATTTTTAAAAATAAAATTAAAAAAACTATGCGCCCAGGAGAGGTTGGCTGGATTCGGAGTGTCCTGGGGTCGGCAGGACCCTGAGTGATCCACTCCCACCTTGTGATTGTTCTTTCTGCCAAGTCTACTGCCTTAGGCTGGGGTCGGAAGACCAGGATGTGAAATAGGGAGCTCATCTGGGAGGCAGTCCTCGGAAGCACCAGCAAGGGAGTGGGGATGGAGACAGAGAGGGGAAGGAAGCCAGCCAGCTGCGTTAACGAGCAGGTCACCACCACGTGGGCAGCTGGGGCTCGCGCCCACTGGGGACTCAGCACGCACGCCTCAAGTGTCCCACCAGCAGGGCGAGAAAGCTGTCAGTCATTGCTGAAGTCTGAACCCAGGGCTGGTGACTCCCCCGCACTTTTGCTATGGAAGTCCCTGAAGCCAAAGGAAGCATCCAGAAAGAGCCACAGATATTGCAGCAGAAAGCCTCAGGCCCAGCGTGGACAGGAGCAGAGCACCAGCCACACCTGCTACACCTATGTGGAGAAAGACAGGGCTGTGTGCTCCCCAAGGTGCGCCCGGCTCTGAAAGTGCTGCCAGCATCCCCTAAAGCCAGGGCCGAGGGAAACTGTCTGTGTAGGTGGCAGCTTCATCGTGCTCCTGAGGTCCTCGCAGGTGGAGAGAGGGCCCTCTCCCCTCTGCTCAGCAGCAGGACTGATGTCCAGCCTCGTCTACCTCTAGGGGCTGAAAGGGGCCCTCTCCCGGGCCATCTTCTGGCTGCTTAAAAGGAAAGAAGCTGTGGCCCAGTGCAAGCCATCCGGGCCTCCACCCGCCCACCCCCTAGCAAGGTCGCTGAGGGGAGAGAGGGCTGGGACACTGCTGCAGACACTGACAGATGTCAGATGGATGTCTCATTGCCCTGCTTTGACAACTGTGCCGAATCAGGTCAGAGCTGCTGGGCGACAGGACCTCCGGCCTCCTGTGACTTCTCCACTCCCAGAGCAGGGCCCCACCTCCTCTGATCTTGAGTGAGAAGAGAGGGCTTCGTTGTAGGGAGTCTCCAGAGAAGGGGTTCGCAGAATCTGAAGGCCAACTCCCGCCTTTCAGTCGTGGCTCCTCAGAAAACCAGGACCTGATGAACGGAATATTCCTGGAGTGGGAGGGAGCCTGGGACGCAGGCCTGTCTTGAGCAGAAGGTGGGGGAGGGCCTGTCAGAGTTTCTGCACCATGTACTCCCTGCACAATCGGTTGATCGATGGCAAGAGGCAGGAGCATCTTCTGACACCTTGACCGCAGGCTGACAGCCAGCAGACTGCCCCTGTAAGGACGCCCCAGGTGAGTATTTTGCACCTCACCCTGCTTTATGGCCCTGCAGGCGCCTCTCCTGGGAACTTCCCCTTCCCACCCTTTGCCACTCTCCCCGCAGGTTGTTGGCCTTGTCTTTTTTTTTTTTTTAATTTTTTTTTTGGTGGGGGGGAATTAGCCCTGAGCTAACTACTGCCAATCCTCCTCTTTTTGCTGAGGAAGACTGGCCCTGAGCTCACATCCATGCCCATCTTCCTCTACTTTATACGTGGGATGCCTGCACAGCATGGATTTTGCCAAGTGGTGCCATGTCCACACCTGGGATTCGAACCAGTGAACCCCAGGCTGCCGAAGCAGAACGTGCGCATTTAACCGCTGTGCCACCGAGCCAGCCCCGTTGGGCTTCTCTCTTATGTTTGGTAGGTTTTTGGGTTGCGTGGGTAGGAACATTTTTCAGTTATATGCGTACAATTTTCTTCTCCTGCTTTTGCCTATGATGTCTTTTATCGAGTGGGAGGCCACTCATCCTGGCCCAGTCAAGTCTAAGAAATCCCTTAGCTGTCCCGGGGGGGGGGGTGCTGGGCTCCTGGCTGGGGCCCCATCACTGACCTGGAGGCTCAGGAGCCGCTGCTGAAAGCTGCAGAGAAGGCAGCAGGGAGTGCTCAGAGGGGAACCGTCATAAGTGAGTCCTTGCCGACAAACACGTCCGGAGACATCTGAGCCTCCGGGACCCCAAGCAGAAGTCCTCCCGTGGGATCCGCCCCGCCTGGCATTGACAAGGACTCTGGGAGTCCTTGTCGAGTCCTGAGAGGCTGGGAAGGCCTGTGGGAGAGTCACTCAATTACCCATGTCTGCCAAGCCTCCAGGGGCCAGAACTGAGCTCTGCCTAATGGGGGGACAGTGGAACCAGGACCCTGTCCTGAGAAGTTTCAGTCTAACTGGGGCAGAGGAGGTAGACCCACAGGGCAATGTAGCACAGTGGTTAAGGCCTTGGCTTTACTGCTGTCGGACTTTACTGCTGTGTTACCTTGGACTAGTTCTTTGGCTTCTCTGAGCCAGCCTCACCCTCCTCATTTGTAAAATGGAATGATAACAGGGTTCACCTCATAGAGCTGTCTAGGGGTACAATGAGTTACTACCTGTAACTAGCACGATGCCTAGCACACAGGAAGTGTTGTACAAACTTTTTGCTATTTCTATGTGAAATCCGAGGGAGCAGCAAGAGGCCACCGTGTGTAATGAAAGGTAAATTCTGCAGAGCTGGCTTGTGGAGGTCAGGGAGGGGACAGATTCCTGCACTGCCTGAGGTAGAAGCAACCTAAGGGATCAGGACTGGCCCTCAGGCGGGCCCTCGGAGCACGCAGATCCATCCATTCTGGGCTTAGCAGAGAGGCTGCACTCACGTCGGCCACCGCAGCCTCTCTCACCTCTGCATTCCTCCAGCAACGCAGCTCCGACCCCAAACTGCACCCCTATTCAGCCAAACAAAACCCTACAGTTAGCAGACTTTCCGCCTGAGAAGGCAATGTGAGGACCATCCCTTGTTACTCAAGCGTGTTCCTTAGGGGTTTTCCTCTCACCCCCAACTGGCTTATCAAAGAGCTTCCTCCAGCCATGTACAGCACACTCCCGGATGGTGGGGCCTAGCAAATACGACTTGTCCCGTCTTGCTTCACTTCCAGTGACCCTCCCCATGTCCTACCACTTATTCAAGCCCTGTTAGGGACCACCTAGTCTTAGTTTGATAGTAGAAGAAATAAAGACCCAGAGAGGTTCAGTGATTTGTCTTAGGCCACACAGCAGGTTAGAGTCAGAGCCAGGCCTCCTGACTTTCCACCAAGGACTTCCATCAAAAAACCCATTCAATACCGTGTCTACTCGGGCAAGGGAAACAGAAGAAAAAATAAGCAAGTGGGACTCCATCAGACTAAAGAGCTTCTGCAGGCACAGGAAACCAGGAACAAAACGAAAAGACAACCTGCCAACTGGGAGAAAATATTTGCAAATCACGTATCCAACAAGGGGTTAAGCTCCATAATATATAAAGAACTCACACAACACAACTTAACAACAAAAAACAAACAACCCTATCAAAAAATGGGCAGCTATATGAACAGACGTTTTCCAAAGATGATATACAGATGGCCAACAGGCAGATGAAAAGATGTTCAACATCACTAATATTAGAGAAATGCAAATCAAAACCACACTGAGATATCACCTTACCGCTGTTAGAATGGCTATAATCACCAAGACAAAAAATAAATGTTGGAGAGGATGTGGGGAAAAGGGAACCCTCATCCACTGCTGGTGGGAATGCAAACTGGTGCAACCACTGTGGAAAACGGTATGGAGATTCCTCAAAAAATTAAAAATAGAGATACCATCTGACCCAGCTATCCCACTACTGGGTATTTATCCAAAGAACTTGAAATCAACAATTCAAAGAGACCTATGCATCCCTATGTTCATTGCAGCATTACTCACAATAGCCAAGACACGGAAGCAACCCAAGTGTCCATCGACTGATAACTGGATAAGGAAGATAGTACATATATACATGAAATACTAGTCAGCCATAAAAAAAGACAAAGTCACCCCATTCTCAACAACACAGATGGACCTTGAGGATATTGTTTTAAGCGAAATAAGCCAGACTGAGAAAGACAAACACCATATGATTTCACGCGTATGTGGAAGATAGACTAACACAAGACAAAGACAAAGAGAACAGTTTAGTGGTTACCAGGGGAAAAGGGGGTAGGGGGTGGGCACAAGGGGCGAAGGGGTACATTTATATGGTGACTGACAAATAATAAGGTACAACTGCAATTTCACAATGTTATAAACTATTATGACCTCAATAAATTTTAAAAAGTTAACAAAAAAACATTCAATCCTCTACATCCGGCTAGGGATGGCCAGCACAGCCCACATTGGAGCTTTTCACCTGCCAGGGCCCTGGAGCCAGCTTTTGGGAGTTCTGGTGAGGGAGACCAAGGAGGCGTACCAGCTTCTGAGGCTGGGGCCCTCACTGCCAACCCCAAGCACACCCACCCATCCCACCACCAACCCCGTTAATGCATATTTTATGGGGCCGTTCTCCCTTCCTCGCAAACCGTGTCATTAATCTGCTCCCTAGCTGTGCAGAGTAACATCCCTCAAGAACAGACGGCTTTCTGAATATTTTATCATTCCTCATTCCTTCTCCCCAAACTAATATATATTTACACAGTCTACCTCCTGCAGGAGAACTATATTGTTTTCTCTCAGTGCCTGAGAACTTAGACACAGAATCGCACGTAAGTAAAAAAATGTATGCCTTGCTATTGATGTTGAAAGCGAGAACCAATCATTTATCAAGCTGTGAGGGAAGCCAAGAGTAAGATTTGCATATGGTAAAAAAAAAAAAAAAAAAGAGAAGAAGAAGAAGAAAACAGCCCCCTCTCTACAGAGGGAGGCAACAAGAGGAGGCAGACCCCTTTCCTCTGTCTCTCGCAGGGACCTCAGAGCTTCCGCGCATCCTTCCTGCGTTTGGCAGATCCTGGCGGCGTGGTGAGCAAAGAGCTATTTTGTCAGGAGAGACAAAAGCATCCTACTTAGAGAGCCAAACTGAAGAGACTAAAGTTCTTCCAAAGTTTTACAGCGCCATTTTTATCATCGTGGAGTATTCCTTACAAGGAGGATTCGAACATTTCTGTGGCCCTTTTGTTTCCTTGTGCATTAGTCCGTTTTGATCCCAAAAAACAGGCTTATGAGATGGAAAGGTAGAGATGGTGACCCCCATTCACAAATGAGGGAAGACAGACTCAGAGAGGGTAATACACTGGCATGCAGGTAAAAGGGTTAAAAAAAAGCCATTTAACAGTTAGTTTCAAAGTCCCTTTTAAAGAGAAAAATGTGTTTAGAAAAGCATCTTGCTGGGCACTTTGTGTGCAACGCTGGGGCCTTGACGGGCACGTCTGGAAGATGAGGAAACTACTTGCTCTCATATAAGGGTTTAGCAGGGACCAGGGTGAGCTGGAGGAGAGAGAGTGGGGCCGCCGTGGCAGGAGCCCACGTAGGAAGGTACTGAGTGAAAGACTTCCCTGGGGCGAGGGCCAAGGCGCTTTCCCAGTAAGGACACGAATCCTGAATTTAGCTCATCAGCTTCCGTGATATAACCTTCCTCCTGAACCACCAGCCAGCAAAGCCTCAGCTCAAAGGGACAACGTGTGTGAGAGGCATTTTGGGGGAACGCAGGAGAGAGGTTGGATCCACTCTGGGGCTAGTACAGGGCCGGAGAAGACACCATCATGGAGGAGAGATACCAGGGAGAGGTCGGGGGGGCAGGGAGTCAGAACCAGACGCGATCGTGGAAGTGCTGGCACGGAGAAATCCGCAGAAATCTCAGGAGGGCCTGGCTGTCTATCCACGCCCACTCCAAGATATGAAAACAGGGTTTGAGTCTATTTTATGCACGTCTTAGAAATGGAGTGACCTCCACTGACGTGTGAGTTACAACAAGATGAATAAGGCAGTAGCCAGCTCAAAGGAATTTTGTGTTTAGACTATAAAAACAGAGAGGTAGGTGCCAGGCCATGTCACCCACAAGAGGGGACGCGGCCCAGGATCAGAGCTGGTGGGAAGTAGAGAATAGAAACAGCCTCCAGACTCTGAAAGCACCACCTCTGCCTCCCCAGTGCGGGGTGGGCAGGGGCTCTGCCTCAGCGTCTCCCTTCCCCTGTCTAGGTCCAGTCTCTGCCCTTGAAACTTTTTGCATCTAAAGGGTGAATTCTACGTGAAATAGATCAGGACGCCTATGTTCCAGGCCCAGCTCTCCAGCAGCCTCACAGCAACCCAGAAGACTTCTGCCCCGTCCACTTTGAAGTAGTCCCGGCATCTTCTCACCCTCTAACCTCTCTCCTGTGGCCGTCGTCAGCCTATGGCTTATGCGACAAACATAGCTGTGGCAAGAGCACCTGGCCAATGTCCCGTTTCCCCCAGAGCACTGACCATGTGGGTCAGGATCCCTCTTCCCTGATCTCTCTCCCTGCACTGGCCTAAGCAACGTGGCAGGTCCACCTAACTTGTCTCTGGGGTCCATGGGGGCAGACAGCAGCCACAGACCCACCACCAAATAGACGAGTGGGAAGTGCTGCGCAGATGCAGGCGTCCTCGTCATTGTAGAAGATCGCGAAACTCATCACGACAGGTGCCCTTTATTAAGCATGAATCTGCTCCAGGCTGTGGGTGTCCTCATTTGATCCTCACAGTGAGAATTAAATTAATGATGGTGGGTACCATCACGATCGCCATTTTATGAAAAAGGAAACGGAGGCTCCAAGAGGCTCACTGGTCACCCAAGGTCACATAACTGGCCAGAGCTGGGATGCACACCCCAACTGTGTGACTCCAGATCTGACGCTCTTCAACGCATGAATAATAAACTCTCCCTGGGGTCTTTCTCCTGCAAGAGCACAATGAATATGGATTGGGCTCCCTTGGCCTGAAGTCTTGTCCCTTGACTAGGACTCCCCAGGGTGAGTCCACGCAGTAGGGCTCAAGATGGGAGGGCAGATCTGCGGTGTGCACCAGGATGTGGGCGCCCCTTCGCACCCTGAGTTACCCAGGCGGGGAGACCCCAGGAGGTTTCGCAGACACTTAGGTGAACCAAAAAAGAAAAGAATTTCATTCCACCCGCTTATCTCCTAACCTTGTAAACTCAGGATTAGCAGATCAAAGGCGGCTTTGGCACAGCGGAGGGACAACAGTGGCTTCAGAGAACAGTCTGGGCTCCCTCCTTCATGATCAAATGAGCTTAAGTCATTGATAAATAAACAGCATTTTGAATTCCTCTAATTGGGCGTGCAGATCATGCCTGAGCTGCATCAGCCCAGTTAATGAGCTAGAGAAGGCCGTGGGGAATCCAACAGTGGCCGCAAGGAGGGGTTTCAAGGAACAACCTGGACAGGGGCAGGAGTCCCAGGACTGCCATCCTCAACAAGCTGAAGAGTTAAAGCATCTGCTCTGAAGCCAGAAGAGTAGGGTGCAAACCCCCAGCACTGCCACCACCGAGCTAGGCGACTGCGGGCGGGGTGTGTCCCGTAGCCTAGCTGCTCCTCCATTTTCTCCGCTATAAGACAGAGAAATGATTGAGCAAGGAGTGGGGCCCAGAGTCGGAGCAGGAGGCCAGAGACAAAGCCAGCCGTTCACCATCTGGCTGAGACCCTCCAACACTGAGCCTCAGCCTCCTGGTCCATGGAAGGTGGTCACGGGGAAAGAAGGCACTGCCTGTAGGGCACTTGGCGAACGCTTAACCAGTGGTTGCTGTTACGGCCTGAATGCTGTGTCCTCAATGCTATTAACGACCTGTGCCAGTCACTGCCCGTTGATCCCAGATCCTGTCCTTGCCCTTCTCCTGCTCTGCTCTGTATCACAGGAACTACATTCCCCAGACTCCTTTGCTACCCGGCTTCCGGGTTGGTTTGGCCAATGGGAGGCACTGTAGAGAGTGCGAGGAGGGAAAAACCAAGGTATTTCTATCCTCAAGCCCCATCTCTGTGTCTCCTGTGGTGTCTCCAACAGAGACTGCGTGGGGTCTCTGGTCCCGCTCCCACCTGACAGCCCCTACCCCGAGTCCAGCCCTGCCCCAGCTCCCAGGCTCTGGTAACAATGCCTCCTCTCTCTGCCCCCAGCCCCAGGGCAGCAGCGGCTTCCTGCTGTCTTGTCTTTCTCTGTTTGGCTTCTCAGCAGTTATATCTCTTGTGTAATCAGTTTCTCTATTGCATTCTCTCATTGAAAGACCTGGAGGGATTTCGGGCTGATAGGGACCTCATTCATCTGTACAGCAGTAATTCACAACCGCTCTTAGCCAGGCAGAAGCAACAGAGACACGCAAATGAAGGCCCTGCCTCGCATTCGGGTGGATGCCACGTGAGGGGTTAGGAGCTGCCCCGGGTGGGGCAGAGGGCTCATGGAACTGGCAACAGAGCATCAGGCCCATCTGTTCCTCAGGCACCTCCACCTCCATGACAGCCTATGAGTCGAGCTTGAACGAATGGTCCTGCTGACAGATAAGCAGACAGAGGCCCAGGGAGGTGAGGCAATGGAAAATCTTGGGCTGGAACAGAAGGAGCCCTGGAATAGGGTCACACACTGGGGATTGCCCCTGGGGCACCAAGCGACCTTGAGTAAGTGCCCTCCTTTCTCTGGACCTCAGTTTCTCCATCTGAGAAAGGAAGAGCTTGAAAGAGGTGATCTTCAAGGTTCCCTCCATTCCCACGCTTGGCAGCTTCTGATAATACATCAAAAGGCGAGAACATAGGAAAAACACCCTGAGCTGTGAGTTTTGACTCGTAGCCTAAAGAAGGTAGCAGGCCAGGCCTCGAAGTGTGCAGAGAGTGCCCCTTTGGGTCGGAAAGTCTTCTTTCTAAGCCCAGCTCTGCCATAACTCCCTGTGTGGCCTCAAGCAAGCCACTGTCCTCTGTGAGCCTCAATTTCCCCAAAGGAAAATGGAGCCCCCTAGCAGCACCTTCCCCCAAGGGTTGTGCAGCTTAAAAGAGATGATGTGCAAAAGCGCACTAAGCACAGAGTAGGCGCTCAGGAATGCTAGCTGCACAGCAGCTGAAACTTATTTGAAAGGAAGGCAGGGGTTGGGGAACAGGAGTGGAAACTTGACAGAAAAAGATGTTAATTACCTAGGATTCATGGACAATCAACCCTGAGATGGACACTGCACCTGCTGGGACGTCGCCTGAGAGGGAGCTGGAGTGAGGAAAGCCAGGCACTCCGGCAGCCAGATTACGTTTCAGAGCCACAGAGGAATCTCAAAAGGCTGACCAAGGCTACATCCTCTCGCAAACCTGCTCATCTCAGAAACGTGCTCGTCCCCTCCCCTGGGTGACCCAGAGCCAGCACCTGGAAAGGGGGGCAGTGAGCTCCCATGGGAGGTGGCCACCCAGGTGTTGGAGATGGCCAGCTGCTTCAGTTGGCTTCACAACAGTGAGGAGCAACCAGACCCCAACCCTAGGGGAGGCCCAGCTCAGGCCAGTGCCTCCAGTGCTGGGCACAGATTGTGTTAACTGTGCCGATGGCCGCCCAGCAAGGGAGGGGCCTTGGGTGAGGGGGGTGGACAGTGGGTGACCAGCCTGCTTCTTTCAAGCCCCCCGCCCACTCACATGCCCTGCCTAAAAATACTCTGCGCGACCAGACGGCTGCTGCTGGCAGGCTGGACTGTGCATAAAACATCAGCGGTCAGGTTTCCTCCTCTGAATGGCTTCATTCAGAGCGCACAGGGGTGAAAGGTTTATGGGAGAGATGGCTGGGCTTCCTGGAGGGTCTGCAGCCCTGGCCTCCGCCTCGACCTCCCGTTCTGGACCTGGTTCCTTGGTCCCGAGGGCAGCCCACACAGAGGGCTCCCGGGCAGGGGCTGGCTTGGAGCAGTTCACTTCTCCCAGTTCCCCCAAGGTCTTCTTCTGAACCCCCTTAATGAAGAAAGAGGGGCTGCCCTGGCAGGGGTCAGATAGCCCTGGATTTGAATCCTGCTTCTTCCACATTGCAGCTGTGTCCAAGTGTTTGTGTGTGCCCCTCCTAGCGGGTGAGGAAATGTGCCCAGAGAGGTGGAGTGAGTTGCACAAAGACACACAGCTAGCTGTCTGACTCAGAGTTATTTACTGCTGTGCCCTTCAGTCACGGTCCAAGGACAGAGTGGTTCAAGGCTCACGGAGGAAAGAAATGTCCAGCCGAAGCTTATGTGAGCTCCGTGATTCCTGAGAGGGATGGAGTCAGGGCCTTCCCACAAAAACAGCTCCCTGCCTCCTTTCTCCCTCCCTCTCTCTCTTCCTCTTTCTTTAATTCATTATTTCCTTTCTTTACTTTCTCTCTTTATTCACTCAACTAAAATTTCCTTATAAATATTTTCTTAATAATAAAAACATATGCTCATAATAAAAAAAGTTTCCAGAAAAGTAGAGTTAAAAGAATAAAAATTTCCCATAATTCAGCTTTCCAGTTATCTATCACTACATAACAAGCCACCCCAAATTTACTGGCAGAGAACAACCATTTAATTATCGTCATAGACTCTGTGAGTCAGGAATTGGGACAGGGCACAGTGGGGATGGCTTGTCTCTGCGCCATGACGTCTGAAACCTCAGCTAGGAAGACTCAAACAGCTGGCGACTGGAATCATCTAGAAGCTTCTTCGTCCACATGTCTGTCCTGGGCTGGGATGGATCAGCCGAGATGTTGACCCAAGCCCTCCTCACGGCCTCTCCTTAGACTTCCTCACAGCATGACGGCCTCAGGGGAGCTGTGAGTCTTACCCAGAGGCTCAGGGCTCCAAGACAGAAGCTTCTAGCAAGTGAAGGGAAACCCCACGGCCTTTCACACCGTCTTGGAGGGTATTTGGAGTCACGTCTGCCATCTTCTGTTGGTCAGAGCAGCCGGAAGCCACCCAGAGTCAAGGGGGAGAAACCACAGTTTCCGCTTCTCAGTGAGAGAGAGGTCATAGGGTCTGATGCCACGTTTTAAAGCCACCACACCCTTCCTCCGAGACACCAAGCCCTGGTGTCATGGCATCTGAATTTCCTTCTGGATGCTTCTTTTTGCGTAGGTGAGTTAACGCTGTACAAACAATTTTGTAATCGCATTTCCTTTTTCAGCTTGACATTGGATTCCGAGCATGTTCCCTTGTCATTAAGAACTCTTTATAAGGGCCGGCCCTGTGGCGTAGTGGTAAAGTTCAGTGTGCTCCACTTTGGCAACCCAAGTTCACCAGTTCGGATCTCAGGTGTGGGTCTACACCACTCGTCAGCCATGCTGTGGTGGTGACCCACATACCAGGTGGCGGAAGACTGGCACAGATGTTAGCTCAGGGCTAATCTTCCTCAAGCAAAAAAAGAGGAAGATTGGCACAGACGTTAGCTCAGGGTGAATCTTCCTCACGAAAAAAAAGTTCTTTATAAACATCATATTATAATAATTTTTCAGGCTCTAAAACATGTCCATGGTTGACGTATTTTAAACTATAAAGTCTAAAAGAGAAATTAAAATCACAATTATGTCACCTGCTACACAGACAATTTTGTCTCAGTCCATCCGGGCTGCTCTAACAAAATACCACACTCTGGATGGCGTATAAACAACGGAAATCTATTGCCCGTGGTTCTGGAGGCTAGAAGTCCAAGGTCGAAAAGCCAGCGTGGCCACCTTCTAGTGAGGGCCCCTTCCTTGTTTGTGGCCAGAGCCGTCTCGCTGTGTCCTCACTGGTGGAAGACCTCTTTTATAAGGACTAATCCCACTCATGAGGGCCCCTCTCTCATGACTTAAGCACTTCCCAAAGCCCCCATGTCCTCAGACCATCCCCTTTGGGGGTTAGGATTTCAACATATGAATTTGGGGGGACACATTCAGACCATAGCAAGTTTTAATCCTGATTTTTTTTCACTTAACATTATGGGATAACCAAGGTCCCACATCTTTTGCACCATCATCTTCAGTGGCGCCTTCTCACTCCATTGTCATTGTATGGGTATCTAGAATTGGCTGAAGAGAGCCCTACTGATGGATCGGAAGCTGCTTACAGTGTAGCGCTGTTGTCAGGTGCAGCAACACTGACATTTTGAGCGCTGGCGCGAGCCGCGCCCTGCGATGGGTGCATCACATGTGCAGTCTTCTCGACAGCCTGTGGTCATCGTTCCTGTTCCACAGCCATCATTAGTAATGAGACCTAGTACTTACTGAGCGCCTACTATGGGCCAGCATTCTCCTGAGTGCTTCATTTGGAATAACTCGTTTAAATCCTCGCTGCGACCTGCGAGGGAGGTGCCCCCCTCACGCCACAGACGAGGACGCTGAGGTACAGAACGGTTAGTAACTTGCCCCACGGTGCTCCACAGCTGCTTGTAACTGCAGAACCTGGACCCAAACCAGGTCTAAACCACGGCACCAAACCACTGAGGTCATGGGGGCTGGCTTCTGTCTGGGAGGGGCCAGCCCCGAGTGAGAAGGAGGGGGTCAGAGCCCCAGCCCCCAGTGCCGGCGAGGGAGCTGCAGTAGGTGCATCCTCCGGGAGATGTGACACCCCCCCACCCCGGGCGCCTGGAGAGACGCTGGGAGGTGCAGGCACGAGAAGGGCCGTGTCCAGCGCAGAGCTCTCCGGGCCTTTGGCGGCTCTTAGGGGCAGAGTCAGGAGCAGTGCGGAGCAGTGCCCCCGCCAGGAGTTGAGCATGGCTCGGACAGCCGGCTGGTTGTCTCTCGGCTCCACAGGAGCTCGGGGCCTCCCACCAGCGCGCCTGACATCCACCACTGCAGCCAGGCCTTTCGAGTCTGCCCACTTCTTTCCATCCCCATTGCCACCATCGTGGTCCAAGCCACCGTCTCCTCTCGCCCGGACTGCTGTAAAGACCTCCGAACTGGCCGCCCCTTTCCCCCTCCTGGGCCCTGTGCCCCGTGTTCCACATAGCAGCCAGGTGACCTTTAGTAAAGTGCTGCTCTCCTCAAGTCCCCACCTGACTAGAACATTGTGACTCTTCCTATTGCTCTCAGGTAAGAAGGAAAACTTCCTAACTTTGGCTACGAAGCCCTCAAGGCCTGGCCCCGCCCACCTCCAGCACCGCCTGCCAGGTCCCTGTCACTCCATATTCCAGCCCCATTGGCCTCATCCAGGTCCTTGGGGTCATTCAGCTTCCTCCTGCCACCAGGCCTCTGCACGCGCTGTTCCCTCTCCCCAGAAAGCTTGTCCCTTCCTCTATTCTCATGACTTCCTCATTACTCAGGTCTCAGCTCAGGCACCCTCAAAGTTCCCCGGAGTGACTTGTCCTGACTTCCCACCTGGTGAAAACCTCCTGTCATGGGCCAGCTCTAGCGTCACGCTTGCGTGTGTCACCCGTCACCCCACGGGCTGTAAGCTCCATGAGGGCAGGGACCCATGTGCTCTGCCCCTGTGTGTGCACCCGGCAGGGTCCAGCAGCTGCTCCTGGACACTCGCAATGTGATGTCTGACTCTCAGGTAACAGCTAAGAGCCTCAGAGCCCCACGGGTGCCACGCTCGGTCTCCGTTCAACCCTAAACCCTCACAAGGGAACAGGTATTATTAGTGCCATCCCCAGGGAGGCTCAGCAAAGCTGTCACTTGGCCAAAGTTCACACATCCTGGAGGTGAGAGACAGCAGCAGGACTGGCAAGATGTGACTTTAGAGCCGATCTGCAGAACCACCACGTGGAGCCCCCGGGCAGGAGGCGGCCGCAGCTCGGGTGCACCCCAGTGAGTGGAACCCCGGTGCCCCCCGCCTCCAGCCAGCCAGTGACGGCATCAGGTGACAGCCGGCTTTGACAGTGTGACTGTGGGGCAGGGGGCTGGCCGGCCCAGAAAGACAGCAGCCCCACGGGCCCCACCCTCTCGTTTGCTTTGTGTCCGTTCCCGGTCGGCCGCGCGCCTGGCAGAGGCCACTGGGGCTGCGCGTTTTCTGCCTGATGGTGAAAACTCTGGAAGTGCTGTTCTCTGCTTTGCTTGGCAGGGCCGCAGAACACACCTCTGCTGCGGCAGGTAACTGGAGAGGGCCTCGCTCACAGCAATTTGCTGAGCACGGGGTTTTGAGGGCAAAAACACATTACGCCACTCGTCACTCGGGGGTGTCGCTCGGGAACAGGGCCAGCCGTGGCTGGAGTCTTGTGTATCAGAGACTAGGGAGCCGAGTTGGGGACCCAGAAGACGGAGACTTGTGTGGGAGATGCAGGAGCCCTAAAGTGCTCAGCAAGGTGGACCACAGGACTCATCCTGACATGCACACAGCCTCGCCCGAGGGTGAGAACACAAGCTTGATGTTAGATGGGCCAGGGGTTGGGTCTAGCCTCACTGCCCTGGCTGTGTGACCTTGTAAAAGACAATTAACCTCTCTGAGCCTCCATTTCTTCAAGTGTAAGATGAATACAAGCAGAGGATTTACCTCCTAGGGTTCCTGCAAAACACACGCAGGGTGGGGATTCAAACTGGTCACTCCTGGCCCCTCTGGGACTGGAGCAGTATCTGACACATAGTAGGAACTCAGGAGATATTTGTTGAGCAGACTTGAACTGCTCACAGCTGTATCCCCAGTATCTAGAACAGTGTATGGCATGTAGCATGTAGGTGCTGAAAACGTATTTGTTACACTGGCTTAACTGTTCATAGCTTTACCCACATATCAAGTCAAGCACGTGGCGTGTGGTACTTACTTGCTCCAAAAGTGGGATTTTTGAATGAGCGAATGTAAAGCATTCAACATGGGATGCAGGATATAGTACTTAAATCACGTTAGCTTTATTCTTTGTTCATTCAACAAATGTTCATTGGGGCCCCGTACGTGCTTCTTTCCGACATCAGTTCCCCAGTTCTCCAACACCGAATGGATGCCCAACAATTTAATTTAATTCTGACACTAACTACCCAGTTAGCAGACTCCCCAAGTTTAGGGCTCAGTCCCACAAGACCACCCTCACTTCAGATGCCAGCAGCAAATGGGGTCCCCAGGTGACCCACACATCTGCCTAGGCAGCCACCAATTCAGAGGCCCCCTCCTCAGGTTCCATAATTCGCTAGAATGACTGACAGAACTCAGGAAAGGCTTTACTCGTGATTCCTGGTTTATTGTAAAGGATACAATTCAGCCAAATGGAATAGAATTGACACACAGGGCAAGGTATGGGGTGGGGAGGCGCAGAGAGGCCGTGCTCTCTGGGCGCCCCACGCTGTCTGTGTGCTCACCAACCAAATCTGGAGCGCTCCAAATTGCTTAGTTCAAGAGTTTTTAAATCTGATCTCCAGCCCCTCGCAGAGGGTGGCGTAGAGCTGAAAGTTCCCTCTTCTAGTCACTATCTGGTCTTTCTGGAGACCAGCCCCCCCCCCAAGCTTTCTAGGGGCCCCCCAGAGTCACCGCATTAGCATAAACTCAGGTGTAGTCAAACCGGCTCCTTAGGAATAACAAAAGACACTCCTATCATTCAGGAAAACACAAGGCTTTTAGAAACTCTATACGAGGCAGCAGGGATAAAGAGCAAATACATTCTTTGTTACACCGCAGCCTGCTACACGCGTCACCATCCTGGGCACTGGGGGAAGGAGCAGGACAGGGCCCCAGCCTCCCACAGCTCACAGGCCGTCAGATCTGATCCCACTCCCACCTCACCTCGAAGCTTCGCATCAACAGCAAGTCTTTGCCAAGGTCCAGCCCAGCCCCAGCTCTGAGGGAGGGACCAGAGAAAGACACCCGGTCCCTGCCATCGGCGAGCTCGCACCCCTTGGTCAGAGAGAAGGGACCCACCGATACAGAGGAAATCGTTAGAACGGGGGAGATGAAAGTGGACCAAGGCAGCACGTGGATGTGACAATACAGAATCTCTCTGTGAGCAGAGGACCGAGGGTCAACACAGCTCTGCTGCTCGTTAACTGGGGCTGCAGGCCCTACAGTGCTGGTCAGCCTCCAGAAAACCCCATGGAAAGTCACTGTATCTTGTTATGGGGACAGTTGCCATGGTGCAGTGTCAAGCTGACATTTTCGTGCTTTTACTGAAAAGAAAGAATTGCAAACACTATGAACATAACCAGTGTGTTCCAGAAACTGTAGGAAAAAGAGGTGGGAGAGGGGTGACAGAGAAAGAAACAGAGAAAAGAGAAAGACGCAGAGACCCAGGGAGACAGAGACATCAGCTCCCCTCAACACCTCACCCAACGTGCTCTCTTTCCTGTTGCAAGTTGGGTTTTCTGGGAAGCAGAGCTGAGATGAAGTTAGAAACGCAAAATCTTTACTAGGGCCTACAAGCACATGGAAAGATGCTCAACATCATTAGTCTTTGGGGAAATGCAAATCAAAACCCACAGTGAGGTACCACTTCACACTCTCTAGGATGGCTGGAATGAAAAAGACAAACACTAGCAAGTGCTGGGGAAGACGTGGAGGCCTGGGAACCCTCCTCACCGCAGGGGGTGTGAGAAGGCGCAGCTCCCGCGGACAACAGTCTGGCTGTTCCTCAACTATGGAGCGTAGTCACCAGACCACCCAGTAATTCGACTCATAAGTATACAACCCAGAGAAATAAAAACTCGTACACAAATGTTACAGCAGCAGTCTGCATAACTGACAGGAAGTGGAAACGATGCAGATGTCCATGAACTGATGAACGGATGAATAAAAGAGGGCGCGTCCATGCGATGGAATATTAGCCACACAGGAACGGAGGGTGACACAGGCTACAACATGGATGAGAACATCGTGTTGAGAGAAAGAAGCTGTAAGAGGCCCAGAATCTACATAGACACAAAGTAGATTAGTGGTTCCAGGAGCCGGGGAGGTTGGGGGAATTGAGAGAGTGTGGCTACTAATGAGAATGGGATTGCTTTTTGGGGTGATGAAAATGTTCTGAAACTGACCCTGGTGATGATTGCTCAACACCGTGATTGTCCCGTAAACCAGCGAATTGTAGGCTTCAAATGGGTGACTTGTATGTTATGTAAGTTATATTTCAATGAAACTGTTATCAAAAAAAGCTCAATTAGGCAGAAAGGAAAAGTGAGGGTGGGGGAGCAGGACGGGGCGCCGTCAGACCACCGGCCCTGAGCAGCCCTCTGACAGGCCTGCCCAGAGCACACTGCCCAGGAGCAGGGCCTCGGCCGCCCCCAGCCCCGTCACCGGCTGGCTGCCCTGTGACAACGTGAGCCTTGGGCTGAAAAGCCAAGGGCCCTGAGGGAGCGCACAGCTAGCACTGTCAGCCTGGCAAGGTCCCACTTTCCTGCAGCAGGTCTCATGCCTGCTGCACCCAGTGACCCCGTAACCTGTCACAATAACCCCTCCCACAGGCACAGCACTCCACAGGTTCAAAAGGACATTCACATCCTCTACCTGACCCACCCCAGCCCAGCCGCCTGAGGCAGTCAACATGCGCTTAGGGAGCACCGACTGCACACCAGCCTCCATTCCAGGCACTGGGACACAGATGCAGTCCCTGCCCTCACAGAGTTCACTTCTGTGGTGGGGCGGAGGCATCCACAAACCGTGTGGGCCCATCAGCCACAGGTCCGTGCGCCCCCCGCCACCCCCCAACTCTTGCGCTCCAGCCCTGACTCCCGCCTGCCCACAAACTGCTCGGATTGCCTACTGTGAAAGGGCAGCCAAGGATGCCCCCACAGGCTCCTCCAGGTCCTGGACTCAGGTGGGCTCTGTACAGAGGGGCGAGGGTTTTCTCCCCCGCCTGGTGACGCCCCGGGTCCTCTGGGCCCTGCAGCCTTAGCTGGGCACCCAGGCTCACAAAATCTCCCCTCGTAGCCTCATCAGTTTGACCTGCAACTTCTAGCTCCCCACAAAACCCAGAGCTCCAGGGAGCCAGAGCAAATACTCTGCAGGCCGCCTTCCTCTCTGCTCTGGCCCCTCCCCAAATACCCCCACACCCAAGCCAGTCAGAAGTTCTTATATATGTGCGAATGCAGACGTGTGTGTGTGTGTTTGTGTGAGCATGTGCACCGCACACATGTGGCCAGCAAAAATGCCCTGTTCTCTCCTCATCTTACAGATGAACAAACTGAGGGGCGACTAGAATTCAGGACTTATCCTCCAGGGAAGCGGTGCTCATCTCACTGCCTGTCTGGCTGGCGGCTGAGGTGGCCCCAGGAAGTGAGTCCTGGTGGATTGCTGGCGTTGGGGATGGGGGTGCCGCTGAGGCTGGGTCCTCTCTGCAGAGGGAGCTGAGTGGCCAGAGCCCTCAGTGGGGCCTTCTTGCTTCCAGATACAGCCTGCATTGTCCCTCTTCCTCCACTCTCCCACCCACTCACCCACTTTATGAGCTAAGATCTGGTCCTTGGGCCCCAGGGACATTGGCAGTCACTGAGGGGCAATTGGATGGCCTGGGAGGCACCTTCCTGCCTCTTCCCAGGATGGATGCAGGGCCACCCAGAGCTGCACAAGTCTCGTGTCCCCTTGTTCTGCAGTCCTGGAGTGTTTGCAAACAAGCTCAGGGACATGGTCCAGGGTAGCCAGGAAGGGCTCCGCTAAAGAGAGCCCAGCCCACCTGGCAGGCAGTGGACAGCCCATGGCACCCCCCACAAGGCCTCTGAAGTGGCCGCCCTGGGTGTTGGGCCCCCATCCTAGTCCAGGGCCTCTGGATGCTGCCCCTGCTGGAGCCAGGGTCAGAGAGAGACCCAAGAGCACTGCAGAGTGCTGAGGTGTCCTGGGGTCCGGCTGGGATCTGGCTGGGGTCAGGAGACGTGGGGTCAGTCTCCAGCTTGCCCCAGGGCCCTTTCCCCCCCCAGACCTCAGATTTTCCCTCCTGAACCATGAGAGAGCTTGGTGCTTCCTGCAGGCCCTAGCAGCAGAAATGCTCTAGAATTTCAAGTGGGATCAACAGGGAGGTCCTGGCAGTGGCCAGTCTCCAGGCAGTGTAGACCAGCCAGGTAAGTTCTCCAGGCTGGTGGTCTGCCTCTCACTTAGCAGGACCAGACCTCAACTTTATCAGTTACCCCTGAGTCTCCAGGCTCTGGGAACTTCCACACCCTTCAAACTCACAGCAGGACACATTTATGTCCAGAAATATCCATGAATGTTAACCTTGGGCTAACAGAGGGCTCCTTGCACCTGAGGGACAGGGAGGGGCTGCTCCTGGAGGAAACAGGAAAAGGATTCTAGAGGAGGAAGAGGAGACTGAGAAGGGCTTCAGACTTCTCACGGTGGAGGCACTGAATCAGAGATCCCCAGACACCCAGCCCCACCGCCTGCTCCTCCCGTGCTGTCCTCCTGGCAGACATTGCTGTTCGATCACCATCCTCACCGTCTTTCCTGCAAGCCTCCAGACCGTCATGCTCAATCCATCACAGGCAGCACTTGAGATGGGGCCTCCACCTGCTTTTGGGAGTTGTCTCTTTGCAGAAGGTAAATTCTAAAGTCTTTGTACAAAAGGTAAACTGCATAGCGTCAAAATCTCCTAATCTGGAAAACCTCCTAAATCTCAAACAAAGTATAGGATAGCTCAGAGCCTTCGTGACTCCAAGCCAGGCGGGTTTCCTCCAGCCTTGCCACAGGTCACTGCAACATTGGCTGAGCACCAAATGATTGGCTGAATGCTGTCAGGAGGCTGTGATGTATGAAAATGCCTGTCTTTAAAAGCTCGACTCACTCAGGGCAGTGGGAGAGGCACCGGGGACTGAGCTCCATGGAGAGGACAGCAAAAACAGAGTCCCATCTCCTCCTATTCTCCCCTGGGTGATTGTACAGTCACTGGTCGGGCAAAACCACCCATCCCAGAAGAACTGTTAGTTTTCTCTCTTACAATTGGCCAGCACAGAGTTGTGAGAGAGAGCAGAGAATTTGCATTAGTTAAATGCCCATATGATGCAAATCCACTTAATTTGCCATCACGACAATGAGGAGAGAGGTCCCTGCAAAGCCAGGAAGGAGGAGGAAGTGACTAGTATCTTATGAGCACCTGCTGAGCATTTTGACGCATTCTACATCTTTAAACCCTCAACAATGTTGTGAAGCAGAGATCTGTTAACACTGGGGTAGGTGTTTATTGTTCTTGAAGGAGAGAGCCCCAAAACTGATGCCCTTCTGAGCAAGTCCTCCCCTTGAGAGCCTTCATGAGAGGCCAAGCTCACCTCCAACTATGGAAGCTGAAAGCGCCAGGTGCTTGCTTTCCAAGGCTCTCTTGCAGCTAAGGTGCAGGCACGGAACGGAACTCTCTGGGCCACCAGCAGTACCTCCCCGGACAGAAAGATGCAAAGAATCAGAGACTCTATTGGGTGGGGGGACAGCAGCTACAGCCATAGGGGCACAGAATTTGCAGAGGTAGCCAGGGAGCAAAGCAATGAGTTCCAAAAATTGGTAAGTAAAAGACAGACAACCCATCAGGAAAATGGCAATGGAAATGGGTGGGCAAGTCACAGAGGAGGGACAAAAAAGGCCGATAAACTGTGAAGAGAGGCCTGATTGCACTGGTAAACAGGGAAAGGAAAACAAAGCGATAAGATGCTATTTCACACCCATCGGGTTAACAGCCGTGTTAAAATCTAAACGGCGTGAAATGGCATCTCCTTATCGTTTTGTAAGACAAATGCCAGATCTAGGAAAGCTGACAATGTACATACCCTACACTCAGCTACTCCTCATCTAGGTATATCCACACCTGGAGTGGAGAGTCCCACCCTTGTGTGAGGGATGGAGATAGTGATCTTCTCAGGCCTGGGGGCAGCAAAAGCAGAGAGAGGGTAACTGGGGCCACCTGAGTCCTCTGCCGGCTGCAACACAGCCAGCTACTCTAAACTCTGTCCCGTCTACCGCAGTGTCTTATACACATATTACCACATTCTATTACTGCTGCATGATGCAAAAAGGTAGTGAATTCTCGCTCATACATGTGCACAAGGAAAGAAATGTACAAAGATGGTCATCACAGCATTGTTATAATAGAGGAAAAATAGAAGAATTTACCTGTCCGTGGTGGATGCTGCTGTGAGCTGCTCAGGACCCCCTTCATTACTGAGGCACTCATTCCCCCATCTCCTGGGCGTGCTGGCTCCTAAGAGAGTTCTTCTGTAAAGCTGGCCTTCCGTCAAAGGGAGCTGCCTTGCCCGCAGTTACACACCCTCCCCAGGGGAGCCTGTTTCCAAGGACAGGTCAGTGCAGGTGCATAGAGGTCCAGCTCCTTTGCCTCGATTCAACACAATCCAGAAGGACCAGCCCAGCTCCAGCGCTCCCCTAGGATCAGTTGAGACCTCTGGTACAACTGCATTGCGGCCCGATTTCTCCTCCACCCAAGCCTGCTTCCCACAGTCCCTCACAAAGAACATCCCCCAGTAAACCACCGGCGTGCAAATCTCCATCTCAGTCTGTTTCTCTGGACGCTCGCCCGTACTCGAGGTGGTCCAAGGACGGACACTCTAAATTGGGACTTTAGAGCTGGGTCACCCCACTGGCCAGCTAGCAGTGCAGACCCCGTCGCTAGGGGTAGGTGGAATACAGAAAGCACTTGGCACATGCAAGCAGTGCAATTGTTAAAATTTTCACGGGGAGTGAGCTGGGATTCACGCAAGTGTAGAAGACAATGCACTTGTTGATAAAGTATCTCAGGCATTTGAGAAAGACCGTGGATAGTTATTGTTGAGTGTTCCAAACCCACTGGAGAAAGACAGTGAAAGGCTGAAGGTGATTGATCACCAACTTGAAGTGAAATATAAGACTCATCTCTTACAGCAAGAGGGCATGGAAAGCTCAGGATAAAGCCCAAGACTGACTTATAAAAATAACAGTGCTCCCAAGAAAGTGAAATTCTCAACCCCAACAAACCTGCTTACGCCAAAATTAGTGGGGAAGGAGTGGGACCTTGACACTTGGTATGGGATCAACATGCTCAAGAATCTTGAAACCCTAGATCCTCCTGAACCCTCTGGCCCTACAGAAGTGGTCCCTCCTTCCTTAAAGGCCACTGCCTCCGTTTGCATAAAGATGGTGCAGAGACCTCTACCTTGTAAGACAGCACCTCAGGATTCATGCCTACCTCTCCTCCTGGCCACCAGACCAATGACTCATGTCAAGTCACAACCTGGCCAGGGTGCTGGGCCTGCTGAGGAAGGGAAAGGACCATACCCTGCAGGAGCTGTGGGCCTGCTCAACCTGCACTGACAGGAGCAGGGGAACTATTGTGGAATTAGATGCTGAGGGTTATGAACTATGGGGGACAGACTATAAAGTTGGATAAAGGAGAGTGTTGATATGGGAGCACTCTCCCATGATCAGATTTAACACCCTGGCAAGGACTTTGAGAGATGGTTCTGATATGCTACTAGAATGGATCTTGTAAGCTGGGAGAAAGTGATGGACTACACAGAGTGGAGTAAAAATGCCAGAGCTGCCATGGCAGGTGGAGGAGGAAGGAGTCAGCATGCTCACAGACATTGGCACTCTACAGTGAACATACTATGTAGGGCCGAAATACCCACCAGCAGGCTCCATTCCATGGCGAGCCCAGAGGACACTTCATCTCCCAACACAGTAAGAAATAACATGGGATGGGCACCAGCACCAATAAGGAGCTCACCGGTGGCAGGCCTATGTAGACCAGGGCTGAAGGCAGGAGATGCTGCCATAGAACTGATGCCTTCATAGCAATGAGGATGAATAGATCCCGACCAGCTGCTCAACCATCAGAAGGGGAGTGGGTGCAATTATCCTAATAAAAAGAAAATCTGAAGTGGCACCCAGGAGGGCATGATACAAAGGAGGATACGGAAATTATTCATAGAAGAAGCCATCCCCAGGGGCAAGAGAGATGGGCAACTAACAAGGTGATGCTCGATCTATACAACCAGAAGAAATCCAGGATGGCGTATCAGAAGGCCAAGGGTAGCCCTCCTAATAAGACACAATGCCATGGCCAATTTCGGGACCTGAGCCAGTTCTCAGACCCAGAAACCACTGACCAAAGGAGAAGCCAGGTTGCCATGAGGAAGAACCTGCAATGCCTTGGCAGTGTATGTGGTAATAATCCCCCCAGTTTTTCTCCAATGGAATGTGCTATCATTTTTGTGCATACCTGTACACAAGAGAGAGAAGAATACTCTTACATATCCATGACTTTCAGAGACAGGATCTGAACTGACGTGATACTCAAGGAACTGAAGCAGTATTGTGCTCCCACCATCAGAGAAGGCCATACGGGGGCCAGGCAATAAATGATATTGTGGCCCACATCTGATTGATGGTGGGTTCACTGAGTCCCCAGACCCATCCAACAGTCATTTCCCTAGCCCAAAATGTATAATGGAAATAGAAACACATGGTGGTTTTTACAACCCCCACATCACCTCCTAGGCCTATGGGATGAGAGCTATTACAGTGGCGAAGGCCAAGGGAGAAGGCTCTGACACCGCCCTCCCATTCTAGCCAAGGAGAGGAAAACAAAACCAGTATCACAGCCCAGGGAGAAGCGTAAAGGTCAGGGCCACCCTTAAAACCTAAAGGATACAGGAGTGTGGTCTCCGTCAAATTCCCATTTAATTCACTAGTCTGGCTCCTAAATAACAGGTGGATCCTGGAAGCTGACCATGAACAACTGTGAACTCAAGCAGGTGGGAGCCTCAATCGCAGCTGCCCACGGATGTGCAGTCTTTGCTAAACTCAGCCCCACGCACACGCTATGCAGCCTCTGATTTCAGCAAAAGCATTCTTTCCCATTCCTTTCAGGAAAAGGATCCGAAATATTTCCCATTCAGGGAAGAAGAGCAACATTATATGTTCACCGTCCCCCCAGGGCTGAGTTACCCTCCTGCTCTCTCTCATGAAGAGTCCAAAGAGTCCCAGACTGGCTGGACAGCCCACAGGACATCACGATGGCCCACTATATCGAGGACGTCATGCTAATTGGATAAGCATCAGTGGCAAGTGTTTTGGAGGCCTTTGTGAGGTATATGTACTTCAAAGAGGGAGCTATAAACCATATGTGAACTCAGGTTGCTGCCACACTGGTGAAGTTTTTAAGAATCCAGGGGTCTGAGATATCCCCTCCAAAGTTAAAAAAGAAAATTATTGCAACTTGCACCTCCCACCACGAAGGATGATGTCTGGTAGGCCTCTTCGGGTTCTGGAGGAAGCATATTCCTCCTAGGTATATTGCTCCAGTCCATATACCGCATGATATGTAAGGCTGCTAGCTTTGAGTGGGACACAGAGCAAGAAAATGCTCTGCAGTGGGTCCTGGCTGTAGTGTAAGCATCCCTCTACGTGGGTCATATGACCCAGCAGACACTGTGGTATTGGAGGTATTTGTTATGGGAAACTATGCCATGTGGAGTTCATGGCAAGCTACAATAAGAGAGCAAGAAGGTACCATTTGCAGCAGAAAATTATACACCTTTTATAAAACAGCACCTGGAGTGCTACAGAGCCCTGATTAGGGATGGACCACTAAACAGTGGGATGTCAAGTGATCATGCAGCCCATAATGAGCTGAGTTCCACCAGCCCTATTAAGTCAAAAAGTTGGCCAGGCCCAACAGCAGTTTATCACGTGACGGAAGCGCAATAGCTAGGATCGGAAACAAGTAAGGCCTAAAGGTGTACGGAAGCTGCACGAGTGGGGAGCCCACCCTTCAGTGTCATCCACCACCCTTGTGTTGGTTCCCATCCTTTGGCCGTCACCAATGGCTTCTTGGTTGGAGGAAGACTCGACCAGCTGATGGAGGAGGAAAAAGCCCAAGCTTCATTCACAGATGGGTCATTTCAATATAGGGTGTAAGCCAAAAGTGGACTGTTGCTATTCTACAGCCTTGAAGGACAGCGACGAGGGAAAACCTTCCCAATGGCAGAGCTTTGGGTGGTGTGCCTGATCATTCCATTCACGCAAGAAGAGAAGTAGACTTGAATTAGATTCTATATGGACCCATGTGCAGTAGTGGGTGGCTTGGCTGTTTGGTCAGAGGCCTGAGAGGAGAAAGACCGGAAGATTGGGGTCAAGGACACCTGGGAAAGAGGATTGTGATAGAAATATGAGAGTGAGTATGAAGTGTAAAGATCTTTGCAGCTTGTGTTAACTCCCATTAGAGAGCGTCTAAATAGAAGAGGCGCTAACCAGCCAAGTAGACAGAACGGTTTGGTCAGTCAGTGTCAGCCAGTCTGTGTCGTTGGCCATCCCAATGCTGGTAAAATGGGTTCATGAAAGGAGTAGCCACAGTGTCAGGAATAGAGGCTGTTTATGGGCCAAAAAACACAAGCTTCCACTCACCAAGGTGGATCTAGCTACTGCCACTGCAGAATGTCCAGTCTGCCAGCAACAGAGTTCAACACTGAGCCTTCAATATAACACTATTGCTTGAAAATACCAACCAGCCACTTGGTGACAAGTTGCCTACACTGGACTCCTTCCACCCTGAAAGTCAGCAAACCTGCTTGGCTGAAATCAACACATATCCTGGCTGTGGATTTGCTTTTCCTGCCTGCAGTTGTTGTCAGCACCACCATCCCAGGATTTGCAGAGTTGGTTTGATCTATTGACATAGCATCTTGTATGACATCAGCTCAAATCAAGAAATCCACTTTACAGCAAAGTAGGTGCAGCAGGGGGCAAATGACCACAGGATCCCTGCCACATACTGTACCACTCAGAAGCTCTTGGCCTGAAAGGTGTACCTGAGACGCCAGCTTGGAGATGATATCCTGCAGGATGACACACCATCCTTCAGGATGAGTATAAACTCTAAAGCAGTGATCTATGTGTGGAATTCCCAAGAGACAAAGTAGATTGGTCCAGGAACCACAGGCAGAAGGAGGAGAGGCCTAACTACCGTCACTCCCCATAACCCAACTGGGGAATTTGTGTTTCCCATTCCCTCGACTTTAGACTTTGTGGATCTAGAAGTTCTGATTCCCAGAGGAGGGATGCTCCCACCAGGGGACACAGTAAGAGTCCCATTAACTTAAAGTTATGGCCATCACCTTGTTACTTCAGTTTCCTCATGCCGGTAGACCGACAGGCAAGGAGATGAGTCATTATACTGGCAAGTGTAATTTCGCTGATAGCAGAAGGATATAGGACTGCCATTGTAAACGAAGAAGAGAAAAATATATTCGGAGCCCAGGTAATCTATTGAGTGTCCCTTAGTATTTTCCTGCCCAATCCTGACAGCAAATGGACAAATACAGCAACTGTGGCCCAAGAAGGATGTGATAACCAAGGGCTCAGGCCCTCAGGGATGAGAGTCAAGGTCATTCCAACAGGAAAGCTGCCTGGACCAGCAGAGGTGCTAACAGAGGACAAAATGAACATAGAATGGATGTGAAATGATGTGACTGCTTAGTAGAAAGGGGAGATGATGAGATCTGGATATGGTCTCCAGACAAGCTGTGGTGGCAGGGACTATAGTTTGTCCCATGAACTTTCTTTACGCAGTTTTCTCTGGAAAGAGAGACCAATCAGAATCCTGGAGGAGCTGCTCCCAGGTGCAGTGAATTTACTGCACGAAACAAGTGGATCTGAGTAGCACAAGGGGTGGCCGTAGTGGATGCTGTAGTGAGCTGCCCAGAACCCCTCGAAGGGCAGAGACACTCACTCCCCTGCTGCCGGAAGTGCTGGCTGCAGATGGTCCACAGATGGTTCTTCTTTGGGCCTTGACTTTCGACAGACGGAGCTGCCTCACAGAAAGTCACAGCCCTTCCTGGAAGCAGCCTTCACCCAGTGGCTGGTCAACAAGGGCTGCAGACGCCTGGCCATCGTCTGAAAGCCCGTTCTGGAGCCAGCACTCCCCAGAGGGCTCAGCTGCACAACAGCATCTCTGGTCCACCTCTGCGCCTGCCCTGTCCTGCTCCGCACCCCCCCCGGCCCCCCCCACTGGGCTGTCCTGAGAGCGCTCCCCAGTGCACTTCCTGTTCGCAGACTTCTGTCCCCAAGTCTGATTCCCAGGCAACCAAGCCTACAATCCTCAGTATAAAAACCAATTAAAGGGGAAAAACTTATACTCTGTAATTTATTCGTACATGAAATTCTATACAGATCCTGAAAGGAATGGACTAAAATCTCAAAACTATAAACCTGCGTGAGAAAAGCCAAGACACTAAACAATATGAACATGTAAAAATTTTACACACAAGAAACAATATTGTATACTATTTATTGTTGGACAAAACTGTAATAAAGATATAAAAACACAGGTTGATAGCACTTGCTCACCAAGTTCATCCTAGCAGCAGCTTCTAGGGAGGCAAGAAGAGAATGAATATTAAAGAGCTCCTGAAAGGATTTTCACGTTTTAAGTGATATATTATCTTTTATTGTTAAAAAGTTTGAGGCAGAGGTGACAAAATATTGTCATGTGTTAGTTCTGGGTGGCAGGAATATAGATATTTGTTATATTGATTCACTATAACTTTCTATATTACAATTTTTTCCAAGCTTAAAAAAAATTGCAATATAGGATGATCAGCATCCTGAAAATGGGGGAAGATGTGCAGAGTCTACATAATAGAGCTAGCGATCCTTGTCTCTGCGGGATCACGAGAGGAGGAATCCACCAGAAAGAAACATGAAGACAGGATTCCAGACCCAGGGAGCACTCAAGCCAAGCAAATGCTCCAAGACCAAAAGAGCAGGAGGATGGGTGTGCCCAGACCAGAAGTCACGGCAGAGAGTGGTGCACGCGAGCCTGGACAGCCAGGAAGGAGCAGAGGAGGCAGAGCCTTCCACACGCCCTAGGAGCTCCCGGGCCCGGTGACCTTGGTTCTTCCCAGGAGCTGTCAGCCCCGCCCTGGGGACTTCACACAGACACACTGGAGGCTCCACAGAGAAAAGAATAAGTTCTAAATTGTGCAAAATGTGGTCACAGCTGGCCCAGGTTGTACATTTTTCTGGATCTGATGTCCCATAATAAAGACACTGAATAACATACTCTATTAACATAACGAACCACTTTAGGCCATGCCTCTGTAGTCAGGCCAGGCTGGATTCACATTCCAGCTCCACAGTCAACTCCCCGACTGGCCTTGAGCAAGACAGTGGCCTCTCTGAGCCTCAGTTTCCTCATCTGTAAGCTACAGATGAGAAGAGGCCTTCCTGTGGGGTGGTTGGGAAGATGCAGTTAGGTACCCAGGCAGCGGGCTCAGCACAGGGCGTGGCACAGACCACGACCCCCACGGATGCGAGCCTCCAAGTCCCCAGGGAGGACCCTCCCAGAGCCTGCTGCCAGGCCAGGTGCCCTCCCAAAGAACAAGTCGCTCTGCCTGGGGAATTAGTGAGGAAAGGAGCCCTTCTGGCAGTCCCCAAGGTCCTCACTCCTCAAACAGAGGGGATAAAAGAGTTCCTTAACTGGCACCACAAGGCTTTTCCACGGAGAAAGAAGTAGAACTTCTAAATTAAAGGCAGATTTCTCTGTAGGAGGAGCAGCTGGCCTGGAGTCGGAGCCCAGCTGCTGAGCCGTTTTCCAGGAGGGAGGCCAGGGCGGAGGGAGCAGTGTCTGGGGAATACATGCACCCCACCCAGACTCGCCCAAGTGCCCTCATGTTTGTTATCTGATGGGCCCCTCACCAGTGGGTGGGGGCAGCGTGGCGTGGCCGTACCTCCAGCTGCAGTTTGGCCTGGCTGGTTCCTTGTGATGGGCCCAGGGAACATGGGAGGCTCCAGGACAGCCCCAGCCAGCAGGCAGGCGGAGCTCTGCCTCAGGAAGCGATCACCCCAGGCAGAGCCCAGGGCCCCGGGGCGACAGATGGAGGAGGGGGATCTGCACCTCAAGGTGGGCTTCCGTGGGAGCAGGTAGCAGTCAGAGACCCACTGAGAGGCCTCCCAGTGTGTGGCTGCCTCCTGAATGGCCTCTGTCCTGAGAAAGGACTGGGCAACCCAAAGCCGAGGGAGACCTCGGGAAGCACAGAAACGAGTGTGGAGGCGGGTGAGCGTTCAGCCATCCACTCACCGGGTGTTCCTGCGTTCATTTGTCAAGAAACGTTTGGGGGGGCCGCGACATGCCCCCGGGGCCCGGAGACTCAGAGAGACAGGGTCTGGCCTCCTGGAGGTTTCAGTGAAGAGATGCATGAAGCCCGACTTGCACACAGGCTGCTTCAGGAGTGGCTCTCCTGACCCCTCCCATCTCGGGCCACCTCTGCCCCTGGGCCTGGTGAGGATCTAAGCCATATGGTCCCAGTTGAGGGGAGGTCAGGTCTCCAGGGGCCAAAGCTAGGCAGATTTCAGACCAAACCCTAGCCTCATGGAGTGGAACTGCTGGGCGAAAAGCCCGCCCTTGGCCTCTAACGACATCACGGCTTCAAACAAGGACTATCAACTGATGTGTTAAAACCAATAGGCCAACGGGCGATGCATAACTGGACATCGAATTGTGCAAAGACCCCACAGATTTCCCTCTGGCCCAGGAAGAAGAAACAGAACTGGAGGGGTCAAGCTGTTCCCACCTGATCTAGGAGTCAGTCTTGCACGACCAACAGTGGGACAACCAGATATTGTGTGTGTCCCCAAGGAATACAGTTTAAAGCTCTCAGCATCTCCCATGAGAGCTTCCAGCCAAAAATTGTTTACCTGGAGTCCACCAAAATTCAGATTAGACTTCCAGTTCACAGGATGTAAAGAGGATAAAGGAACAAGATAAACGACAACAAAAGGATGCAAGAGCCCTAATACAGACAAGGGGATCTTCTGGCAGACCACAGACCCACTCTCTCCAACCAGCCCCCAACAAGGGCGCCTTGCTAGGTGGAACGCAACCAAAGGGAAATGTGCTCAGAGGCAGTGCGTGGTCCTGGACGAGATTCTGCTTTGGACAAACCAGCTACAACACATTGTTATGACAACTGCTTCCTTCACTAAATATGGACCAGGCAGAAGATGACATTCAGAAATAATTATATATTTTGTTCAGTGAGATATTATTTTAGCTCAATAGGAAATGCTGTTATTTTTAAAAAATGCACACTTGAATAACGACATGACTCCAGAATGTGCAGAGATTGTGGCAGACAGAATTCCAAGATGGCCCCCAAGACTCCCATCCCTTGGGATACACGCCCTGAGCGTGAATACAGTGGGATATCACTCCTGTGGTTAGGTTATGTTATGTGGCATAGATGAAGGGATTTTTCAGATGTTCCTAATCAGCTGACTTTAATTAATCAAAGAGAAGATTACCCTGGGTGGGCCTGACCTAATCAGGTGAACCCTCTAAAGGAGGTTCTAGAGGTCAGAGAAGGAAGAAGTCAGAGAGATTGGAAGCACGGCAGATGTACTCCTGTTGGCCTTGATGAAGCAGACTGCTGTGCTGTGGAGAGGGCCGTGTGGCAGGAAATGGAAGGTGGCCTTCAGAGGCGAAGGTCTCAGACCAAGGAACTGAATTATACAAACTCTATAAACTTAGCAGAGGACCCCAGGACACAGAGGAGACCCCAGCCCTAGCCAACACCTTGATCTTTGCCTGGTGAGACCTGGAGCAGAGAACCCCACTAACCCAGGGTTCTCTGGACATCTGACCCACAGAAACTGAGATAATACATTTGTGTTGTCTTAAGCCACTAAACTTATGGCAATTTGCAATGCAGCCAACGAAATCTAATATACCTCTTTATTAATGATAGCCAAAACCCAGAAACAACCCAAATATCCATCAACCAGAGAACAGTTAAATATATTGTGATACCTTCACACAATGGAATACTACTCAGCAATAAAAAGGAATGAATTTCTGAAGCAGCAGGTAACAACTTGGATGAATCTCAAAACCATTATGTTGGGCAAAAGAAGCCAGACACAAAAAGATTGTAAGTCTGTGTTTACAACCCATGATTCCATTTACATGATATTGAAGAGCAGGCAAGAGCTGACGATGGCGATAGACATCAGCCTGTGCTTGCCTGGGTGTGAGAAGGCGGAGGACTGCCCGGAAAGGAGCCTAATGGCCTTTGTAGGATGATGAAAACGTCTCATATCTTCATTAGGGTATGGGTTACATGAATTTCACTCATTTGTGAAAATTCATCAAACTGTATACTTAAGATCTATCCATTTCACTGCACACAAATTATTCCTCAACGCGAAAACAAAGATCTACCCTCGGTGTGTAGAGCTGGGCAGACAGTTCTTCCTGAGTTTGAGGCAAGAGAGCAAGGGGTGGAGGGGAGGATTCTTCAACACGCTCACACTCACATGTCTGCACACACGCACACATACACACACACAGATGGCTTTCCAGGCTCCCCTTTGGCCTTCGCCTCGTTTAATGTGGAGAAGGCAGCTGCCTCCCAGCTCCCAGGTCACTGCTCTGTGTGTCCGCCTGTCAAGATAAGAAGGCGCAGGCAGATGCTGCTCATTACCTGGCCTTTCAAGTGGTCCCCCCACCTCACATCTGGCTCCATCTGCAACATCCAGCTTGAGCCAATAAAAACCAAATAAAATCACAAAGAGCTAATTTGGCGGTCAGGGCTCTGACGGGCCGCCCATGAGGAGGTGTGGCGGCAGGCTGGGGACATGACAAGGAACACGAGGCAGAGAGAAGTGTCGCTCACCATCAGCCTCCATGCCAGCAGGATGCTTAAGGGGAGAATGCCACCCCCTCTCCAAGCAAACGGCTTCTCTCTGGCCAAGCCCCGAGCAGGCCCGGGATGGATATTTGCGGATGGATTTGTTTGACTGAGCACCCAGGGAGGGAGGCCCCGGCCTGCATGCCAGCAGCAGAGCCACAGCCATCTTGGGAATTTCATGCTAGACCTACAGGTGTGAAAACGCCCAGACATGAGCCCCAGAGTTCCAGCCGTCCAGGCTCTCGTGGGAACCAGCTTGTGCCCCTGGCAGTTTGTGGGAGAACAGGAACCTATCCCAAATCTTGCCTGGGGGAGACCTACCCCAGGAACCACCTGGGGCTGGGCGGAGTGGACAATCCCCACCATCTGAGGGACTTTTGAGAAGCCTTCACTCCACTGCCCTGTTGCTGTGTCTGAAAATGCCAGGGTTGGAGAGAGGCATTTCTTTGAGTTGTAAAGGCTTTTAGGTCTCCCTTATTAAACTGCAAGTCCTGGGGAGATGTCACACTTAACTCTCACGTCTTAGGGAGTGACATTCTTAAGTCTTGGAAGAGAAAGGCGGTAGGTGGAGGAAAAAGATCCGTGGTGAGGTCTCTCAGTAATGGGTCTCAGTTTCCCCATCCATCAAAGGAGGCCATTGAACTGGATGACCTCTCAGATTAAGGAGAAAAGGTGTCTGCCCTCCCCGTTCCTTATCTCTTCCCCTTGATCAGAGATGCAGACTGGCAGCCCCACGAGCCAGGCGCAGTCAGCAGACGTATTTGGTTTGGCCTGCAGAGGGTTCAAAGAGAATTGGGGCCAACACTTCAAAAAGGACAGATTTCACGTTTTAAAAATGCCAAATGCCTTGCTTCTTTTGGAAAATGGGAAGCTCCAGGGGGACTGGGCCCACATTCCCACATGGCAACAACTTTTCCATGCTAAGGCCAACTGCCGCAATGAGACAGGGTGCGCAGTCTCGAGTTTGCCTCAGTCTCCACCACTCTCCATTGTTTCCCCCCGCTCAGTTGGCCCATTTCCTTCATTTCCCTGACCCTTGCAGGCACCTGAGTTGGTGAGGCACTTCTGGATGGTCCTGGCTGGAAGCTCCTCAGCACAGCGGGCAAGTGACCCTGCGCCCCAACTCCTCGCGGGCCTGTGAGCGCTGTTTGGCTCCCCCTTCGGAAGGCCGGAATGGAGCTGGGGAAAGCGTGATGCTGAGAGCCCTTTGAAGGCGATACCGTGGGATTATTTTGCTAAACATAAAAACCCAAAGGCAGCAGGGCCACTGATGTGTTTTTGCGAATTCCAGCAAATTAAAAAAATGTGTGTGCGGAATTCAACTGGGGGCCAAGGCCTGGTTTCATGAAAGAATAAATTGTTGGCCAAGACAAAGCATCAGATTAACTTTTATGGAATACATCTCTCTCCAGGATGCAGCTCCCACAAGCAGGCTCCTCATGTCTGTGACCAGAGATGCCTCTTCAACCTTTATCTGCAGCCAGCTGGGCCGCCAAGGCCAGCGGCAAGCCTGTAGTAGGGCTTTGAATGGCTCGGCAGCAAATGTCAGAACTGTCTGATCTGCTTTTAGAAAATCACCTTTCAAGGCACTGGAAAATACTTGACACTTCGCAAAGAGATTAGAAACTTTGCAGCTGACTTGGACAAAGGGCCCAGGCAGGTCTGATTCCCGTGGAAGCAGGAGGGGGACCCCAGCGGTGCCCAGGGCCAGCAAGCCTGAAGCAGTGGCTTTGCTTTGTGGGGAAGAGCCCGCTCCCAGCACAGCCTCAGCCGCCAGCCCCTGCCTCGGCATCTGGGATGGTCCCGGAGAGCTTTCCTCTCTGCACCCTCAGGGAGAGGAGATGGCTACGGGCAGGGCTGATATTCAAAGCAAGAAGTGATAAACTGTGGACGTCAGCACTCGGCCGCTGCACAGGGCCCCCCACATCCCAGCCCACCAGCTGGGCTGGAGGCCACGGAGACACGCAGAACTCAGGGCAGGGCCTGTGCTGGCTGGACAACACGGGTGACTGAGGCGTGCTGAGAGGGCCGTGCAGCTGTCGCCACTGTCCAGCTCTCCCTCCCCGGGGTCCTCACAGCTGTTCTTCCCGTCACGGCGCTGGCCTTGCCCCTGCCTGGACCTGCATGGCCTCCTGCTCTATCACGCCCACCACCTTCCAAGTGACCTCCCCCACTGCCCTGCTCCCCAGTCTGCCCCTCGGCTCACCCTGAAGCGTTCTGCTGCTCCTCAGCCACCTGCTGGACCACAATCCCAGCACTGAGACCTCCACGGTCTTTCCCTGATAATAGTGACTATTTATCGTAGCTTACTGTATTTCTGTGTGGTTTAACAATATATTGTTAAATGTATAATTTAATACAACCTCTTTCTTAGGCCTCATTTTCAGATGAGAAAAATTGAGGCTTACCAAGATTAATTGGCTTACTGAGGTCACAAAGCTAGTAAGAGGACTCCAACTTGGGCCTCCCTGACCTAAAACCGTGCACAGAACCAGGAGACAACACGTGTGCTCCCGCTCCTCGTAAGACGTTGCCAGAAAAGCCCCATCTTCTACACCACAGCAAACGTTGGTGAGACCTCGAAACAGGCTGCACCCACGCCCCGCCAGAGGCCCATCTCCACAATGAACGGGTCTGCATCATAAGAGGAAACGGGGCTTTTTACCATGTCGGCTGATAGTAGGGCTTCAGGCATGTGAAGCATGAGATGAGTGAGGGTTCCTCGAAGAAAAAGAATCCTTCCAGCATCACATCAGGACCCCAACGTTTCAGCTCCTTTCAGAAATCCACACACACTGTCGGAAGCCAGTAGGAAACATCTACACAGGAGTTTAGGGATATGGGTTTCATCCTTGTTTCTAAAACCAAATTAGGTGTATGACAGTGAAAAGCTCTTGGGGCTCAGTTTCCTCATGTATAAAACAGAGATTGTAGCATTGCCTGTTTTACTAGTCAGGATATGCTAGGTTATGCTGCAGTGACAAACAAGCCCAAAATCTTGGTGATTTGCCACAGCAAAGGTTTGTTTCTTGTACACATTACACGTACAACGAAGCAAAGAACTGTGCTCTCCTTTACAGTCACCACTCAGGGACCCCAGGTGACAGAGGCTCCCCAATCTCTGACTGTAACCAGCATCTCAAGACAAGGCTGAAGGGTCTCCTGCAGCAGGTGAAAAGAGGGCGGGAGACTGAAGCACCAGCAGTGAAATGCTTCGGCTCAGTAATGGCACATCACTTCTGCCTACATTTCATTGGCCAGAACTTTCCACAGGACCCTGCCTGACTTCACGAAGTTTTGGAATCATCCTGTCCACCCAGAAGCAGAGAAGTGGATTGAATGAATATTAGTCTGTCCACTACACTTGCCTCTCAGGTTGCTATCAGCATCAAATGAGCTTCCAAACAAAAAAGATTGGGGGATCAGCTTAAGCCGTGATTCTGATTCCAGAGAGATACAAGGTCAAGTCCTGGTTCCAGGAGGCTGCGTGTGACCTTGAGAAAATCACTAAACCCTGCAGTTTCAATTTCCTCATTTGTGAAATGGGGATATTAATACCTCCTTACAGAGCTATTGTGAAAACGAGATAAGATAACGCATGAAGTACTCTGAGCACAGCACTTAGTAAGTCCTTGGTCAATGGTTGGTGGCACAGATGAATCAAGGTTTTCAGTGAAACAAGAGTTGATGATTTTTGAGACTGGCTGATGAACTCGCGGGGGTTCATTAAAATACCCTCTCCACTTTGAGGCGTGCTTAAATCTTTCCATAACAAAATTGAAAAAAGCACCTGGGAGAGGTTGTGATGCCATGGAAACGGAGGAGCAGGGAGTTCTAAGAATTAATTCCTCCACAGAAGCAACAACTAAACTGGCAAAAACTAACAGAATCAATTCTTTTGGACCTCTAGAATCAAGGGAAAAAAACCTTACAGCAACTGAGGGAGTGCTTAATGAAGAAACAAGCTGCTCCATTTCAGTAAGAGAGTATGTAGCATTTTGCTTACCTGCGTATCATCCCTCATTCTCTACATCAGCAGCAGCTATGGGGATGGGAGCCTGCATTTCTGGTGTGTGTGGCTTGCTGGAGCTGAAGGCCATATAGACCTTGTTCTCAAAAAATTGTAGTGGGGCATTTTGACCTGTCTGGCAGTTCCCTGAGGGACCGGTACAGAGGCTGACCTTTGTTTTGTCCCCCTCAGGATGGAGTGGCTTTCTATGTGGAATCTGTAGAAAGCATTACACTGCTTGCAGCCACCTGGGTGGGACAGACAAGGCAAACATCAGACAGAACCACAGTCTGGGCAGGAGGAGGCTAAGGAGGAAGATTCTTGGGAGAATAAGGGCTTCAAAGGACTATCGTGTACACCAGGGAATTTGGAGGGCAACGTGTATGCCCAGGGCTGGACATACACTCAGAAAAGATCTGATAGGACCCTGGGCTTCCACCTTTGGCTGATCTTTAGGACCTGCACAAGCAGGCGGTGAAGGCAAAGGCAGAGCTGTACATGCCTGGCTGAGCACGGGAGGAGTAACCCAGCTTAGAGTCAGTCTGCAAAGGGCAGGAGAGGATTTGTCTTCTCTTTGGCTCTAGGCATTTAAGGAAATCTCTCAGGTCACTGGCTAACCTCTGAGATAAAGAATCAGAGACTTCAATGGCCATATACAACAATGAATACAGTCTTTGCAAAAATAGTTTGGAAAAGTTATTAAGCAAACTATGGCTGCAGCCCTCAAAAATCAGAAACACTAAACCCTGAGGAGAATCTGATTTCAAGAATTACCATACTATAATATTCAAAATATCCACCTCTAACAACAACAACAAAAAATTACAAGCCATACAAAGAAACAGGAAAGTATGGTCCATTCACAGGAGAGAAACAGATATTGCCAGAAACTGTCCCTGAGGAAGCCAGATATTAGACTTACTAGATAAAGACTTTAAGTCAACTATTTTAAATCTGCTCAATGAGCTAAAGGAAAACACGGACAAAGAACCAAAGGAAACCAGAAGACCAATATGTGAACAAATAGAGAATATCAATAGAGATATAAAATATAAAAGGGGATCAAATAGAAATTCTGGAGCTGAAAAGTATAATAGCTGAAATGAAGAATTCACTAGAGAGATTCAACAGCAGATTTGATTAGGCAGATGAAAGAATCAGCAAACTTGAAGATACGGTAATCAAACGTATGTGATCTACTATGGAATGAATTGTGTCCCCCCAAAATTCATATGTTGAAAACCTAAATCCAAATGTCACTGTATTTGGAGACAGGGCCTTTAGGAGGTAATTAAGATTAAATGTGGTCATAAGGGTAGGGCCCTAATCTGATAGGATTGGTGTTCTTATAAGAAGAGGAAGACAGAGAGAGAGCTTTCTCTCCTTGTGTGCACAAAGAAAAGATTATATGAGCCCACAGCGAGAAGGCAGCTAGCTACGAGACAGAAGAAGAGGCCTCAGCATGAAACCCACCTTGCCAGTCCCTTGATCTTGGACGTCCCGGCCTCCAGGAGTGAGAAAGACATTTCTGTTGTTTAAGCCCCCCAGTCTATGGTTTTTATTATGGCAGCCTGAGCAGATCAATACAGTCTGAGGAGTGGAAGGGAGAAAAAAAATAAAGAAAAATGAACAGAACTTGAGGGAGCTGTGGCAGACCATCAAGCATACCAATGTACATATCATAGGATACCCAGAAGAAGAGAGAGAAAAAGAGGCAGAGAGAATATTTGAAGAAATGAGGGCCAAAATTTCTCAAATCTAATGAAAGACATGAACACAGCATGCATCACTTAACAATGGGGATACATTCTGAGAATATGTCATTAGGCAATTTTGTCATTATGAGAACTTCATAGAGTGCACTTACACAAACCTAGATGGCATAGCCTACTGCACACAAGGCTATATGGTACTAATGTTATGGGACAACCATCACATATGCTGTCTGTCATTGACTGAAACATTGTCACGTGGTGCATGACTATATGCATCCGAGAAGCTCAATGAACTCCAAGTAGGATACCACTTGGTATCAAAAGATCCACACCAACACACAAAATCAAACCAAAGACAAATAGAGAATCTTGAAGGCAGCAATGGAGAAGCAACTTATGACATGCACAAGGGATCCTCAATAAGACTAACACTTGATTTCTCATCAGAAACCATGGAGGCCTGGAGACAGTGGAATGACATATTTAAAGTGCTGAAAGAAAAAAAGTGTCAACCAAGAATTCTATATCCAGCAAAATTATCCTTCAAAAAATGATGAAGAAATCAGGGTGATAGTACACAAAATGACAAAGTGGGAAGCACTAGGGATCGGTCCTTATACCAAAACAATGAGTAAACTGGAAAAAAACTGCCAGAACCAACTATTTCAGAACTCTGGATCCTGATCAGACACATAATAACTAAGAGGATGCTTGATGAAGGGAGAGAATATTGCTTTTTGGTAAGAGGACAACCTGTATGAAGCACCTACCATTCTCTGTTCCAAAGCCCTGCCTTGCTATGGGGATATTGGCTCTCATTCCTGGAGCTGACTGATGCCAGGTGGGCAGTGGGGACCTTGTTCTCCAAAATTTGGGGGTAGGACATTTCAGTCAGTCTTGTGGATCCCTGAGAGATGAGCACAGATATTTGCCTTGGTTTTGGCCCTCTCCGTTACAGTGGCTATTGGGAGTATCCATTGGAATATTTAGAGAAACAATCTTTCTTTTTTCTATTTTTGTAGCCAGACATGTAAGGACATCTTTGTCAGGTCATTGGCAGACCACAGATAATGAAACAGAAACTTCAGTGACCACACACAGCAAGGAACACACGTTGCCAAAATAGTTTGGAAATGTCACACACAAAACAAAAGTTGATGGTTCCAGTCAACTAGTAAAACTCAGCAATCCCTGAGGAGTGGGAGAATTCGATTTCCAGATGTACTACAGTATAATACTCAGAAGGTCCAGTTCAGAAAAAATTTACAAAATATACAAAGAAACAGGAAAGCATGGCCCATTCACAGGGAAAAAAAGAATTTGACACAAACCATTCCTGAGGACAATCAGACATTGGAATTACTAGTCAAGAACACTAAATCAACTGTCTTGAATTCATTTGATGAGTGAAAGGATACCATGGACAAATAAACCTAAAGAAAATCAGGAAAACAATGCATAAACAAAATGAGAATATCAGTAAAAATATATAGAAATTATAAAAAGGAACTAAACAGAAATTCTTTAGTTAAAAAGTATAATACCTGAAATGAAAACTTCGCTAGAGGAATTCAACAGCAAATTTGACAAACATATAGAAGAATCAGAAAACTTGAAGATAAGACAATTGAAATTATCCAGTCTGAGGAATGGAAAGAAAAAAAATGAAGAAATATGAACAGAACCTGAGGGACCTGTGGTGTGTCATCAAGTTTACCAACATACACATTTTAGGAGTCCCAGAAGAAGAAAGGAAAAAGGGGCACATAAAAAAGACATGAATATGCACATCCAAGAAGCCAAATAAACTTCAAATAAGCTACACTCAAAAATATCCACACCAACACACATTATAATCAAACTGTGGAAACCCAAAGACAAAAAGAGAATTTTGAAAGCAGCAAGGGGAAAAGCAACTTGTGATATGCAAAAGGAATCTTCAATAAGATTAGCACTTGATTTCTCATCAAAAAACCGTGGTGGCCAGGAGACAGTAGAAGGACATATTTAAAGTGCTGCAAGAAAAAAGTATCAACCAAGATTTTTATATCCAGCAGAACTATCCTTCAAGAAGGAAGGAAGGAGAAATTAAGACATCTCTATATAACAAAGTCTGACGAGGTTCATTACCAATAGATATGCCCTACAAGAAATGCTAAAGGAAGTCACTAGGTCTGAAATGAAAGGGCACTACACTGTAGCTCAAAGTCATAAGAAGAAATAAATAACACCAGTAAAGGTAACTACATAGATAAATATATATATATTGTACTTTTGGTTTGTAATTCCTCTTTTTTCTTATGTGATTTAAAAAGCAAATGCATAAAACAACTGCAAATCGATGTTAATGGACCTACATATGTAAAGATGTAGTCTGTAACATAACAAAATTAAAGGGGAGGAACAAATATATATAGGAGAAGAGCATGTATATACCTTTTAAACTAGGTTGGTACTGTTCAAACTAGTTTGCTGTAAGTTAAAGATGCTAATTAGAATCCCCAAGGTAACAGCTAAGAAAAGAAATCTAAAACATACAGAAAAGGAAAGAAGGGAATCAAAATGCTATAATACAAAAAAAATCAACTAAATACCAAAAAACGCAATGCTGGAAATAACGGAGGAATTAAGGAACAAAAATACACATAAGACATATAGAAAAATAGCTAAATAGTGGAAGTAAATCCTTCTTCATCAGTAATCACAATACACATAAATAGTTCAAACTCTCCTATTAAAAGGCAGAGTTTGGCAGATTGAATAAAAAAATGTGATACATCTACATGTTGTTTGCAGGAAACTCACTTTAAATATAACAGCACAACGAGATTGAAAGCAAAAGAATGGAAAAAGACATTGCATACAAATAATAACTAAAAAGGAGCTGAGGTGGTATATTATTGTCAGACAAAATAAAATATACTTTAAGTCAAAAAATGTTACAGGAGACATAGAAGGACAGTATATACTGATAAAAGGTTTACTTCAGCAAGAAGATACAGCAATTACAAATATATACTAACCCAACAACAGAGCCCCAAAAATATGAAGGAAAGTTTCCTAGTATTTTGTTTAGGATTTTGCATCTATACTCGTAAGAGATATCGGCCTGCAGTTTTCTTATTCTGTCTTTGTCTGGCTTTGGCATCACAATAATGCTGGCTTCGCAGAATGAGGTAGGAAGTATTCCCCCCTCTCTAATTTTTTTGGAAGGCTTGGTGTTAACTCTTCTCTGAATGTTTGGTAGAATTCACCAGTGCAGCTGTCTGGTCCTGGGCTTTTTTTTGTTGGGAGGTTTTGACTGATTCAGTCTCCTTACTTGTCACAGGTCTATTCAGATTTTATGTTTCTTCTTGAGTCAGTGTTGGTAGTTTGACAGATTGAAGAGAGAAACAGACAGTTTTACAGTATTAACTGGAAACGTCAATACTCTATTTTTAATAATGGACAGAACAACCAGACAGAAGATCAAGAAGTAAGCAAAGGACTTAAGCAACATTATAAATCAATTAGAGCTGCCAGACATGGACAGAACACTGCACCCGACAACAGCAGGATGCACATTCTTCTCAAGTGCATATGGAACATTCTCCAAGACAGACCACATACCAGGCCACAAAACAATTCTTAAAAAAAAATTTTTAAGATTTAAAACCATAAAGTACCTTTTCCAATAACAATGGAATGAAACCAGAAATCAATAACAAGAAAAATTGGAAAATTCAAAAATATGTGGAAATGAAACAACAAACTCTTAAACAGTTAATGTGCCAAAGAAAAAATCAGAAAGTAAATTAGAAAATACCTTGGGATAAATGAAAATGAAAACACAAAATACCAAACTTAGGGGATGCAATGAAAGCAGTGCTCAGAGGGAAATTTATGGCTATAAACACTTGCAGTAAAAGAGAAGAAAGATCTCAAATCAATAAGCCAATTATACACTCCAGGAACTAGAGTAAGAAGAACAAACTAGGGGCGGCCCGGTGGCGCAGTGGTTAAGTGCGCACATTCCACTTAGGCAGCCCGGGGTTCACCAGTTTTGGATCCCGGGTGCGGACATGGCACCACTTGGCAAGCCATGCTGTGGTAGGCGTCCCACATATAAAGTAGAGGACGATGCACATGGATGTTAGTTCAGGGCCAGTCTTCCTCAGCAAAAAGAGGAGGATTGGCGGCAGATGTTAGCTCAGGGCTAATCTTCCTCAAAAAAAAGAATAAACTAAACCCAAGCTATCAGAAAGAAGGAAATAATAAAGATTAGAACAGAGATATATGAAATACACACACACACACAAGAGGGAGAATATAAAAGCAGTAGGGAAAATCAACTAAACAAAGAGTTGATTCTTTGAAAAGATGAACTAAATTGACTAATCTTTAGCTACACTGGCTAAGAAAAAGAGAGAGAAAACTCAAATAGCTAAAATCAGAAATGAAAGTGGGGACGTTACTACTGATTTTACAGAAATAAAAAGGGTGATAATAGAATGCTGTGAACAACTATATGCCAGAAAATTGGATAACCTAGATGAAATAGACAAGTCCTAGAAACACACAAACTACCAAAACTGACTCAAGAAGAAACATAAAATCTGAATAGACCTGTGACAAGTAAGGAGACTGAATCAGTCAAAACCTCCCAACAAAAAAAAGCCCAGGACCAGACAGCTGCACTGGTGAATTCTACCAAACATTTAGAGAAGAATTAACACCAAGCCTTCCAAAAAAATTAGAGAGGGGGGAATACTTCCTACCTCATTCTGCGAAGCCAGCATTATTGTGATGCCAAAGCCAGACAAAGACAGAATAAGAAAACTGCAGGCCGATATCTCTTATGAGTATAGATGCAAAATCCTAAACAAAATACTAGGAAAGTGAATTCAGAAGCACATTATAAGATCTGTACACCATGACCAAGTAGGATTTATCCATGGAATGCACGGATGGTTCAACATAAGAAAACCTATCAATATACTACACCACATTAACAGAATGAGGAAAAAAGCATGTCATCTCAATTGGTGCAGAAAAAGCATTTGCAAAATCCAACGCCTTTTCGTGATAAAAATATCCAGGGACCAGCCTCGTGGCCAAGTGGTTAAGTTCGCACACTCTGCTTGGCAGTCCAGGGTTCACTGGTTTGGATCCTTGGTGTGGACACCACTCATCAAGCCATGCTGTGGCAGCATCTCACATAGAAGACGTAGAATGACTTACAACTGGGATATACAACTATGTACTGGGGCTTTGGGGAGGAAAAAAAGGGGAAGATTGGCAACAGATGTTAGCTCAGGGCCAATCTTCCTCAACAACACAAAGGCACGCTTGAAAAAAAGTCCAATAAACTAGGAATAGAAAAGGACTTCCTCAACATAATAAACACTACGTATGAAAAACCTACAGTAGCATCATATGCAATTGAAAAAGACTGAAAGCTTTTCCCCTAAGATCAGGAACAAGACAAGATGCCTGCATTCATCACTTCCGTGCAACGCAGTACTGGAAGTTCCAGCCAGAGCGGTTAGGTCATAAAAAGAATGAAAGAGAATCCAAATTGGAAAGGAAGAAATAAAATTATGTCTGTTCACAGATGACATGATCTTACGTGGAGAAAACCCTAAAGAATTCACATCAAAAAAAAAAAAAAAACAACTGTTAGAGCTAATAAATTCAGCAGTTACACGATATAAAATCAACACACATAAATCAGTTGTATTTCTACACACTAGCAATGAACAATCCAAAAAGGAAATTAATAAAACAACTCCACTTACAATAGCAACTGAAAAAAAAAAATTAAATACTTAGGAATAAATTTAACCAAGGAAGTGAGAGACTTGTGCACTGAAAACTGTGAAACGTTGCTGAAAGAATAAAGGTGACCTGACAAATGGAGAGCTATCCTGTGTCTGTGGGCTGTTAGGGTGACAGTACTATACAAGCAATTTACAGATTCACTGCAATCCCTATCAAAATTCCAATAGTGTCATTTCAGGGAATAGGAAAACCTTTCCTAAAATTCATGTGGAATTTCAAGGTATCCCAAATATTCAAAACAACCTTGAAAAAGAACATAGTTGGAGGACTCGTTTTTCCACATTTCAATACTTGCTCTAGCTACAGGGATCAAAATAGCATAAGGAGAGACACATAGATCGATGGAATACAATAAGGAGTCTAGAAGTAAATCCTCACAAATATAGGGAATTGACTTATGACAAGGGGGCCAAGACTATTCAATGAGGAAAGGACAATCTTTTCAACAAATAGTGCTGGGAAAACTGGATATTCACAAGCAAAAGAATGAAGTTGGACCCTTACCTCATACTATATACAAAAATTAACTCAAGATGGATCAAAGGCCTAAACTTAAGAGCTAAAACTATAAAACTGTTAGAAGGAAACGTAAGAGAAAATCTTAATGGCCTTGAATTCAGCAATGGTTTCTTCAGTATGACACTAAAAGCACAGGCCACAAAAGGAAAAAATAGATAAAAGGGACTTCAACAAAATGAAAACTTATGTGCATCACAAGACACTGTCAAGCAAGTGAAAAGAACCCACAACTCAACAAGAAGACAAGCAAATTCAAGAATGGGCGAAGAACTTGACATTCCGCCAGAGAAGATATACAAATGACCAAGAAGCGCGTGAAAAGGTACTGAATGTTATTACTCACCAGGGAAACGCAAATCAAGACAAAATACTACTTCACGCCCACTAGGATGGAAATTTAAAAAAAATTCATAAAAATTTAAAATGGAAAGCAAAAAGTGTTGGTGAGGACATTGACAAATAGAAATGGCAAGCAATAGGATATATTGGAGTATATGAGGAAGCCATTTGGTATAAACCTAATTCGGCCTGACCTTGTTTTTCCAAAAGGGCCAGACTGTGGCCATTGAGCATGCATTGTATATCTGCTTTAAAACATTTCCTATGGCAAGAACAAAGGCCCTTGAGATAAAGGTGCAACTTCCCCCCACATTGGCATTTCCTTAAGGATAAGAATCTTTCCTTAGGCTGGGAACTGATTGCTGTGCTCGCCTTTGACCATCCAGCTCAGGACAACAGACCTGCCACCCTGCTGTGGTCACCGAGACAGCAGACCTACCTGCTGTGTCCATCAATCACTGTGCCGACAGAGCAGTCTTGCGACTATTGTAAAAGGAACATTTCAATCATATGTGAAACATCCTGTTTGGGGGTCTACAACCACTCTGTGCACCCCACTTCTTCAGTGCCCTTTCTTCCTTTGGGAAGAAAGGCTCCGGGCCATGGTCCTCAGATTTTAGCTCAGAATAAACTCTCTCAAATTTTCACTTATAGATTGGTTATGGATTATTTTTGTCGACAACATGGAGAAAATGGAACCCTCACACGTTGATGGTAGAAACGTAAAATGGTGCAGCAGCTGTGGAAAACAGTTTAGCGGCCTCTCAAAAAGTTATACAAAGAATTACTGTATGATTCAGCAATTCCACTTCTAGGTATATCCCCAAGGGGACTGAAAGCAGGGACAAACAGATAACTTGTACACTAATGTTCATTGCGACATCATTGTCAATAGACAAAAAGTGGAAACGACGCAAGCGTCCCTCATCAGATGACTGGACGAAATGTGATCTATACACGCAGTGGAATGTCGTTCAGCCAAAAAGAAATGGAGTTCTGACACCTGCTACCACGTGGATGAACCCTGAAAACAGTATGCTAAGTAAAATAAGCCAGAAAAAAGGACAGATATTGTATGATTCCACTCAAATGAGGTACCTACAACAGGTAATTAGAGACAGAAAGTAGAAAAAAGGTTACCAGAGACAGGGGTGGGGGTGGAGGAGGGATGGAGAATTATTGCTTAATGGGTGTGGAGTTTTTGTTTGGGATGATAAGAAAATTATGGAAAAAGATAATGATGGCAGGTACACAACACTGTGAATGTACTTAATCCCCAGTGAATTGTACACTTAAAAATGGTTATAATGGTACATTTTATTTTATGTATATTTTACCACAATAATAAATAAATAAACAAAAAGTCAATCAAACCCCCCAAAAAAAGGAGAAATTAAGAGATTCCCAGATAAACAAAAGCTGAGGAAGTTTGTCACTAGAACACCAGCCCTACAAAAAATGCTAAAGGGAGTCCTTCAGGCTGAAGCAAAAGGACGCTAGACAGTCGTTTGAATTCGCAGGAAGACATAAGGAATCTCAGTAAATATAACTACATAGGTAAATCTAAAAACCAATGTTGCTATATTTTTGTTTCCGACTCTTCTTTTTGTTTCCTGTCTAGTTTAAAAGACAAATGCATTAAACAGTCATTAAAAGCGTTAATAGACGTACACGTATAAAGACGTAATTTGTGACAGTAATGGCACAAAAGGGAGGAGACAGAGATGTATGGGAACAGAAATTTTGTATGCTGTTGAAGCTAAGTTGGAATCATTTCAAAGTAGATTGTGATAAATTTAGGATGTTAATTGTAATCCCCATGGTAAACACAGGGGTAAATCTTCATGACCTTGTGTTTGGCAGTGGAGTCAGATACAACACCAAAAGTCCAGGTAACAAAAGAAAACAATAGATGAATTGGCTTTCATCAAATTTTAAAACTTCTGTGCATCAAAGGACACTATACAGACAGCGAAAAGACAATTCACAAAATGGGAGAAAATATTTGCAAAATATATCTGAGAAGAGAATAATATCAAGACTATAGAAAGAACTCCTACAACTCAAAAACAAAACAAGCAACCCAATTCAAAAATGTGCCAAGGGCTTGAATAAACGTTTCTCCAAAGAAGACATACAAATGGCCAATAAGCACATGAAAAGATGCTCAACATCACTAGTCGTCAGGGAAATGCAAATCAAAACCACACTGAGGTACCACGTTCACACACACTAGGACGGCTACATTAAAAAAACAAAAAATAACAAGTGTGGTAAGGATGTGGAGAAATTGGAACCTTCAATGTTTGCTGGTGGAAATGTAAAATGGTTCAGCCCCTGTGGAAAACAATTTGGCAGCTCTTCAAAAAGTTAAACATAGAATAACCAACTGACCCAATTTCGCTCCTAGGTATCTACCCTAAAGAATTGAAAACAGGAACTCAAACAAATGCTTGTACGTGCGTGTCCGTAGCGGCATTATGCACAATAGGCAAAAGTGGAAATAACCCAAATGTCCATCAGTGGATGAATGGATAGACAAAATGTGGTCTATACATACAATATTATTCAGCCATAAAAGGGAATGAAGTACTGATGTGTGCTACAACATACATGAACCTTGAAAACATTGTTAAGTGACAGAAGCCAAACGTAAAAGACCACATACTGTATGATTCCATTTATTTGAAATATCCAGAACAGATAAATTCATAGAGACAGAAAGCCCATTGGTGGTTTCCAGGGCCTGAGGGGAAGAAGAATGGGGAGTTGTTGTTTAAGGGGTACAGAGTTCCCTTTGGGAAGACGAAAAAGTTCTGCAGATGGATGGTAGTGATGGCTGCACAACATTAGGAATGCTAAATGCTACTGAATTGTTCACTTTAAAATGGTTAATTACATTATGTGAATTTCACCTTAAAAAAAAAGCAAAAAACACCTGAGAGAGAGATTTTGTCCTTCTCTACTTACTGATGAGAAATCTAATGCCCCAGGAAGCAGGTGACTTATTCAAGGCCACCTACACCTTTCTTAGCAGCTGAGGTCAAAATTCACAACTTTTGAATCTAAGGGCAAGCCACGGTCTGCCTCAACCTCCTAGAAGGCGACAGTAAAATCAAGAGGATGGGGAGGAGGTGAGGCACAATTTATAGACTCCACGTGGATTTTATAGGCCTGGAAGGTTGTTTGGTTTAAAAAAAAAAAAGATTTTTCCAAGGGCACTCTCACCTTTCTAAGGGCAGAGATGTATTTCTTGTGCAGGTGCCAAAGTATTGAGTGAATTTCGTAAACCCAACCATAAACCCCAGCAATGGCTCCCACGGGAGCTGGCGGGCCACCAGCACGGGGGATCTCATGCTATGTGGTAAAGTCACCACCGGCCACACCCAGAGCCCCCCACCCACGTTTCCCTCAGATCACTGTCACTGTGGGGCCATAAAGTCAGCATTTTATAGCATAGCCTGTTTTTTTCCTAAATCACTCACTGCCCCTGTGTTTTTGCTATTTGTGATCAGACTATTAAGAGATTTAAAGATTTAATATGTACTGGGATTTTTTTTTAAAGATTTTATCTTTTTCTTTTTTCTCCCCAAAGCCCCCCGGTACATAGTTGTGTATTCTTCGTTGTGGCTCCTTCTAGTTGTGGCATGTGGGATGCCGCCTCAGCGTGGTCTGATGAGCAGTGCCATGTCCGCGCCCGGGATTCGAACCAACGAAACACTGGGCCGCCTGCAGCGGAGCGCGCGAACTTAACCACTCGGCCACGGGGCCAGCCTATACTGGGATATTTTTATTTTTAAGGTTTTTAAAGATATGTTTGAAATATAACAAAAAATAGACTAAGAAAATGAACATCAATAAGCTTCCCTCCAGATTTAAGATATTTGCTTCATCCATATTTTTTATTTTTGCTGAACCATTTGAAAATAAATTGCAGACGTCTGACAGTAATACTTCAGCATGCTTTGTCAAAAAATAAGGATATTTTTCCACAACACCACTATTTCGTCTAACAAAATCAACATTAATTCCCTAATAGCATCTAATCATCAGTCCACATTCATATCCTCATTTGTTCTAAAAATGTCTTCTATAATTGTTTAAACTAGGACCCAATCAAACACACAGCTCGCATTTGGTTGTTGTGCCTCTTAGGTCTTGTTGAGTCTAGAATAATCCCCTCAATCTTCTCTCATTTTTTTCCCCATGACAGTGACTTTGTTGAAGATACTAAACCTTTTATTGTAAGGAATATGGCACATTCTATGTTTGTCTATCTAGTTGTTTCCTTGTTCTGTCACTTAATTTGTCCCTCTGTCCTCTATGTTTTCCTATAATCCGAATTAGGGCTAAACGGTTGGTTGGAGGCAGGTTCAACAATACTGGCAAGAACACTCCAAAGGTGTGGCTATGTCCTTCATCCTGCCCTCCTATGAGGAGGCCCCAAACAAGAGCTCCATGTTAGTGATGCTACATTAGATCCTTGGGTAAGGTGGCAACAGAACTTACCAATATACAATTGCGTATTTCCTTTTGCAGGTGGACTGTAGGTTTGGTACCCTGACACTGTGCAAAACTCCAGTTTCACCTAATGCCTTCACCATCTATTGACGATCGTTGCCCAAATCAATTATTTCACTGATAGTTGCAAAATGACCATTTTGTAATTCTCACTTCTTCATTTATTAGCTGGCATTGTTCTGTAGGGAGGATCTTTCCCTCCTCAAATGGGGCTGTTTGGCCACACTGAAACACAGTTCCTAAAGAAAAAGCAGGATAAATTCTCAAACATAGTAAGTAATCTTGACGGAAAATCCAGAACTAGAAGTTGGACACCAGCAGTGGCTCAGTGGCAGAGCCAGGCATGACGCTGTTGAGGGATGGGGAGCATGTGGGCACTGGGTCCACCCAAGACCCACCAGCATCCCTTATCTGTGTGATAGATATCTCCAGCTCCGGGTGACTTGGCAGAAGTAATAATGGTCAAAGCAACAAAGTGTCAGAATTAGTCACTCGCTTTCCTTTCTGTTTTGTTTAATATCTCATGGATCGATTTTTCTGCTACTGGACATTTTGGCCAAATTTTAAGCTATTTTATCCAGTTTTCAGAATTTGGCCTGCTTTTAGTTTCTCTGAATTCTACTCTCATACAACATTTTTTTTTTGAGGACGATCAGCCTCAAACTAACATCTGCTTCCAATCCTCCCCTTTTTTGCTAAGGAAGACTGGCCCTGAGCTAACATCCGTGCCCATCTTCCTCTACTTTATATGTGGGACGCCTGCCACAGCATGGCTTGACAAGAGGTGCGTATGTCCACACCCGGGATCCGAACCGGTGAGCTCTGGGCTGCTGGAGCAGAACACGGGAACTTTGCTGCACCGCGGGGCCGGCCCCCAACAACAACGTTTTTAAAATGTACTTGTCGTCTTTTCATTCATCTTTAAAATTTTAAATTTCAAAATTGCTTTCAGGCAATTTTGGCTGTTCCAGTGGTTTTACAAAGTTGCTGTAAATTTTTAATTTATCTCTGGTGCTAAGTGAAAGGCCCAAAACAAATTTGGTCAAAATGAACATTTTCACTGAGAACTTTGGTTGAACCCAATGGTGATTTTTTTTATATAACTTTGTAAAAAACTTATTTCGAGGACTACTATCTGCAATCTATTTTTGCATTTAAACTTTTAAATGCATTTAAATCCAATACTGCTTACTTTCTATATTTAGCAATGTTTCTCACATTTTTATTGCATGTTGATTTTGAATTTAAGTAGTTTTCATAAAGAAAAACAAAACTTCCAACAGCGACAGAGGCATGAACAATTTCTTTTATTGGCTATCCCCGAAAACAACGTTAAGATTTTAAATGCTATCTTAAGATTGGAATGTGAAATAAGGAGGTGAGAAATTGTTGCATAAACCATTTCCAAGCTCAGCATTTCTCTCATCAGAGGCGTGGCTGTAGCTCTCACCTTGTGGATGTTCCTTGCCGCTGGATTATGCTATGGCTTCAGTTGGACAAGTTATTGTCAGAAAAGTGCTAAGGCGTTCATTCGGCTGTTCTTTGTTTCAGGAAGCAAAGTCACTATCAGGAAAAAAATAACAAGGTGCAAGCTTACTCAGGGTCCCCTGCAGCGCGTGGGGAGGCCTGCAGCAGCCCTCCTGGTCCTCCTGTTGCTGCCAGCTCATTTCCACAGGGTCAGAGCAACAGCTGAAGGCTTTCAGAGGGCCAGGAGCCAGGTTTGGGCATATTTAGGCTGTTAACAGGCTGAGGGGCTTCTAGCAGATGCCAAATCCTAAGAAAGGAGACTCTCTCTCTGTCTCTCTCCCTCTCTCTCTCTGTCTCTGTCTCTTCTCCCTATCCAGAATCCGAACGCCCTTCCTATTTTGGAAGAATATCCTTTGTGGAAGCGTGGGTCAGTCTGGGCTCCACCTCAGAGGACTCCAACCTTCTACTGATTCTATGGGCCCGATATTCTTCCCTTCCATTCCTCTTGTGCTTAAGTTTGCCATCACCTATTCCTGCTGTATGAAACCCGAACCCAGACTGAACTGGGACCCCCAAAATAGAAAGCCTCCTGAAGGAAAGGAAAGTCTGATGTTATAAGCTCGACTTGGCAACCCAGCCTGAGAATGGAAGGGGAATGACAGTCCTTGCCCTGCTGGCTCTTATTCAAGCCCCTCCCCAGCCAGTGACGGTGGCGACAGGAGCTGAGACACCCACGGCTCAAGCAACTCTGCTGAGGGACCACTCTGACACAGTCTGGAGCCCGTTCCCTGACCACTTCCTGTGGACGATGAGCAGTCACAGCCCACCAGATGGTGGCCTGAGGGCAGCCAGGGGACATTAGCCCAGACCAGCGCCAAATAGTGGCCTGGAGACACATGATACATTGAGGGCAGCGCCTGAGCAGAGCAGCAAGAGTGCGGCTTTCATGGAGGACCCAGGAGAGGAGGAAGTGGTGGCCTGAAGGCTGTGACACGAGAAGACTGAGGTACTGGGCAGTGGGAGACAGGTGTAAGGAGAGGCTCTGAAGCCACACTTCCTGGAGTTTAACGTTGGCACTGCCAGTTCCCAGCTGTGTATCCTTGAACAAGGAACTTCCCCTCCCTTGCCTCAGTTCCTTCACCTGTAAAGTGGGATGATATTAAGTGTACCTACCTCAAAGGGTTGTGGGGATTAGCTCAACTAACTCTTGTACAGTACTTGTACCGCGAGCACAGCAAGTGCTCAATAAGTGTTGTCATATTAGTGATCGACGAACGCAGTGTTTTAGTATCTATAGTTCTGTGGAGGAAAGCAGGAAGAGGGGAGCTGTCCAATTAGGGAGCGCCCACAGGCGGGTGAAGCTTAAGGACATTCAGAACACCTGAAGACTCGCCCCGCTGGTTCCAAGGCCCCAGGCAATCAGGGCTCTAGAGCAAACAGAACTCTCCTGCGCTGGGATGGGAACAGAAATTGATGGCAGTATCTAACTAGAGCTGAACACGTGCTCCTCTAGGACCCAACCATTCTACTCCTCCATATATACCCCATAGAAATCCATGTGTGCGGTCACCAGAAGATGTGTGCAGGAGTGTCACAGCAGCACTGTGCATGACAGCCAAACCAGGATCTACCTCAATGCCCAGCAACAGCAGATGGATAAATCAGTTGTGAGAGACAGAGACAGACAGACAGACAGACTCTACAACATCTCACATATATCGTGACTATGTGTATATATATAATGTATCATGAAATACCTCTTCAGCAATGAGAATAACCAATCTAAATCTACACCCAACCAACAACATGGGTGAATCTCCAACACGATGTTGAGCAAAAGAAACCAAACACAAAAGAATACTCACTGATAATTCCATTTATATAAAGTTCAAGTTCACAACCAGGCAAAACTAATTCGTGCTGTTAGAACCAGGAGAGTGTGTGCCCTTGGGAGGTGGAGGGTATCCGGGAGTTTCTGGGGTGCTGGTGAAGTTGTGTTTCTTGTTCTGGGTGCTGATGGATATGTTCACTTTGTAAAAATTCATCACACTCTTAGGATTTCCATACTTTTGTATATGTATATGTAAGTAAAGATTTACTTTTTTAAAATGGCTGGAAAATCTCTCTTTTAATTAGTTCATGGTCAAGCAACTTATTTACTTCGCCCCATTCAATGGCAGGCACAGCACTAACTGGAGGGGAGACAAGGTGGTCCAGGCACAGCCCTCTCTCCAGCCAGACTCAGATAAAGTCGCCACATGGCACACGTGGTTGACCCTCTGCCCTTTCTGGTCCAAGTCCTTCTCTCCTCACAAGCCTGGGTCTCAAGCTGCTGATTCCACCTGGAATTTTTCCATCTTGAGCATGGGTATCAGAACTGCCAGGGCAGACTGTTAGCCAGAGATGCTCCCGACTCCATGACTTTCTGTCAGCTCCTTCCCTTCTTTCTCTACACCCTTCGCCCCTGCTTGAACTTCCCTGACCTTCCTCTGCCAGGCCCTGCCCACCTCACAGAGCCCCCGTGAGAGGGGTTAGAATGGAACTCGACTCGGCTTTAAACAGATGTGATGTCATGTGCTGGCTCCACCTTGTCCTAGCTGTGTGACTTTGGGCAAGTCACTCCACCTGTCCGAGCCTCAGTTTCCTCATCTGGAAAAGGAAACTCCACTTGGACCTACTTCATAGGGGTGTTGGGAGGACACAGCAGGCTAATACATATAAGGACTTAGCACAGGGCCCGACACACAGTAAATGGCAGTGGCAAGGCCTCCAATGCCCCAGGTGTACATTTACTTAAATTTCACAGGGAAAGCTCTCAACCAAGACACGTAAACAGCCCAAACCTCACAGTGAAAGAAAGTGGTAACCAGAGAGCCAGGCAAGAAGGGCGGCCAGGGGAGGAGGCAGAGGGATGGGCGCTCTCGACTCCCCTCTGCCCTCTGAATCAATGACTTGGAGAATTCTGTGAGGAGGACACAGGGAGACCGGAAGTGATGGGCACTGCAGGCAGGAGAATAGACCGTATGACCAATCTGAGAGCAGCAGGCAGTACTCCGTGACATCAGGCTACCTATGACCTAGGACAGGGGTCTGCAAACTTGCAGGCCAAATCTGGCCGGCTTCTGTTTTTGTAAATAAAGTTTCATTGGAATATAGCCACGCACAGTCATTTATATATGGCCTATGGCTACTTCAGTGTTACAAGAGCAGAGGTGAGTAGTTGCAGCAGAAACCGGCCCACAAAGCCAAAAATATTTATGCTCTCACTCTTTACGGAACATCTGCCAACCCCTGACCTAGGACCTGGTGACCCCACTCCTGGGGGTAGAAACCCTCCCACTGGTCCGCAAGGTCACTCACTGCTGCTCAACCAATTAGGCATCCACCTCTGCTGAACCAAAAAGTGAAAAGCAGGCAATGCAGACGATAGAATACAGTTAAAAGCAAGGAAGCAGACGCATACAGGCAGCATGAGTGTTCTTAAAACACTGGCCTGAGTGAGAGAGAGAAAAGGAAAAGTGAGAAACAGAATAATCAAAATAGCTAACATTTTTTGAGCACGTAGCAGATGCCAGGCAATGCTCTGAGCGCCTCTTAAGTATCACCTCTTTTAATCCTCCAGCCACCTCCACGAAGTTGGAACAAATGTAGCATCCCATTTTACAGACGGAGACGCTGAGCCACCAAATGGCTAAGTGACCACTAGTGAGTGGCAGAGCCGGGGTTTTGAACTCGGGTAGTCTGAGTCCAGGGCATGTGCTCTTGACCACCACACTAGACGGAACACCACACCTCTCTGTAGATGAAAATCACATACGTTAAGAACGCAAATTTTATGTTATGTGTATTTTAAGACAAGAAAAAAAGAAACGCACACCCACGTACAAGGCAACATTATGTATTTAAGAATATTTACCCAAACGTTGGCAGGCCATCTCCATGCGGGCGGCGTGGGCGGGGGATGTGAAACAGACAAATGATAGCAGCCTGCTATCAACTGAGCAGAGCGATAAACTCCATCCCGTGCACCTGAGATCCATAAGGTTTCCAGCTTTAACATTTTTAAAGAGAATTCTAGCACTCCAAGTCAGCATGGGGGTCCAATCAGAGCTGTGGCCGGCAGCTCCATCCCCCACCCTCCTCGCCCTCGCCGGCAGCCAGGTGGCTCTGCAGGCTGTCCTGGCAGCCGCTGGCAGTCGGGACCCGGGGCTGGCACAGTGGGCATGGCAGGGCACCGCGGGCTGGCTGCCTTATCGCGCCGGACAGAACAAACAGCGTGGGGCCTGACACGGGCCCTCCCCGTGGCCGCAGCGGGCAGCCGGCTTTTTCTCCTGACCATCTTTGAGCTTGAGATCAGACACAGGGAAAGATTAAAACAAATATGAATTTAATCAAGGGATTCTGCTATCCTGGGGTGGAAACAGGAGCCTGCTGACATAAAGAGAGGCTGGAGCGCTGGGGAGCCAGAGTCGAATCAAAGCCGCTTGCTTACCACTAACCGCTCAGATGATCCATATCATAACAACAAAAAAGAAAAACAATTATTTATTCTTTTTGATGTTGCAGCTCAGCAGCAACTTGCTTTTTGAAGAGAGCAAGGTCAAAACCAAGTTATTGTTTTTGCCTGAAACTTTGACAGGGACTCCGAGTTCTTCCATGTGACCTACTTAGATGAGAGATGTGGGAAAGTTGGAGATGTTCATTTCTTCTGGGCCACGGATCAGGGCTTCCTTTCTTCTCCCTCCCTCCCTCCTCCTCTCCATTTCTCTCTCCCCTCTCTTCTCGTTAAGGACCTGAATAAGATGTGGTGGGGAACACAGAGGCCGCCAAGCAAAAGTTCCGTCTCCTCTGGGAGAGCTGGAAGCCGAAGCCTCTAGACGCCCTCCCCCAGGTTCCGTTCCCTGATTCACTCAGCAAACATTCACTGCACGGCTGCTCCCCGGGCGTGATGCTAAATGCCAGGGATACAACCAGGAACAAATCAGAGACAGCCCCTGCTGGAGGAGGGTTTACCTTTCACAAAAGGGACGTGATTAAATAACCAATTATAATTCAGAGGAGCCATGTAACCACAGGGGTTCGTGAGAAAACAGGCTCTGGGAATCCCAGACCAGGGGCTCACAGGCATCCACTCCATGGAAGTGGTGTTTAAGCTAAACCTTAAAGATGAGTCGGGGTTGGCCAGGGGAAGAGAGCTGGGGCGGAGAGAAGAGCATGCGTTAAGGCCCGCAGGTGAGAGAATGCCGGTTCGAGGAACTGAAGGCTCTTCCGCTCCGCCCGCGACAGGGGTGTTAAGGAGAGTGGAGAGTGTGGAGATTGGAGGCTGGACTGAGACCAGCTCCTGCAGGGCCTTGTTAGGGCACAGCGAGGAGTTTGGATTTCTTCTTCAAAGCAATGGGGAGCCACAGCCGAGGCTGTTCAGCAGAGATCAACGTGGCCAAGGCTGCATCAGAAGGAGGGGTTGCAGTGAGGTCAGGCTGGAGGAGAGAGATGATGCTGGCGGGGCCAGAGAAGTGTCAGGGAGGCGGAGAGAAGTGGAGAGCTTGCAGAAAGATGCATACAGTAGCAAAACAGGACCCTGCGTGGCCGAGGGCAAGAGGGGTTGGTGCCAGTGTCTGCCTTCATTGCCTGAGAGCAGCCATATAAGAGAGGAGGCACGCTGGATGTGGAGGATTGGGAAGGGATGATAGTGACATTTTGAGCTTGAGGGTCCACATAGAGACATCTGGTCAGATGTGCAGGTCTGACCAGGAGACAGAGGGCTGGACATGAAGATTTGGGAGGACACGACACCTGCAGACCCCACAGTCCCTTTCTTGAAACCCTGCAGCCTTTAGCTGCTGCCTCCTTAGATTTGGATTGTCACATTCTTTGATTCATCAACCAGACGTTGAAAGCCTGCTATGGTCCCCATGCTGTGCCAAGCCCTGGGGGAAACCGAAAGCCACCATCAGACACAGCTGCAAGTCCATCAGATCAGTCTAGTTCAGAAGCCAGGAGGGGTGACCCATTGTGTCCCAGGCTGAGTTCCTCTGAAGCCTGAGACGAGGATGTGAGTGCAAGCAGCTCATCAGGGAAGTGGTCCCAGGAAGCACCCATGGGGGCATAGGGAGGGGAGGCAAGACGAGAAGGTGGCCAATACCAGAGGGGTCGCTGAGCAGCTTACTGCTGTGGACAAAGGGGTTCAGTCCCAACCAGACCCCTAGGACATGCCTGAGAGGTGTCCCATCCAGGGGGCAATAAAGCTGAGGGATCATCCACCATTTCCTGATGGTGCTCTGCTAAGGGCTGCTGCTGGGACACTGCGGGCCTGTCCCACATGGGGCTGGTCACCTCATGCATCCAGAGAATGAGCTCAGAGAGTCGCAGTTCTTGCAGAGAGAAGCCAGAGGTGGGAGCTGTGAGTGACAAAGTTATCTGAGCTTGTCACCCATCGTGTCTAGTCCATGCAGCAAATCACCATAAGGAGTGAGTTTTCAGTAAATGAATGGATTTTAGCTATTAAAAAAAATAAAGCACATTTTCTCCAGAATTCCAAACTCCAAGAAGAAAACATCAGAGGGCCTGAGAAAAAGCAAGAAATAAACATAAAATGACCTCATTCCTCCCCCCAATAAAGGTCAGACAGAAGCCCAGAGAAGCGATACTACTGAAAATATTCCAGAGAAACACCTCCACATCCAGAGAACATCAAATGGTGTCCCCGAAGATGTTGAAGATGTTGACTTCATTCCTTGTCTGAGGGAAGCAGGTCACATTTCTGTCAATGAAGGAGGAGTTCGCTGCGGGAAAGCGGGGCCTGGAAGCTGGTGAGGGGACCCTGAGTCCTCACTCTCTGCTGGCAACTCTCCAGCAGCCCTGGTAGCAAACCTTAACATTTCCACGCACGCTGGCCCAACGTGTAACCTCCAGCCCCTGTGTGTGTCTTCCTCTGGCAACCAGAGCCCTAGCCAGAGGTGCCAGCAAATTACCATCCCCTGGGGAATAGCCCAAACCAAAGACAGACAGGTGGGGAGCTGGTGGATGAGTGTCCCAGCCCCTCGCCCTTGAAGGGGTATCGCAGAGGCCTGTGCTCCACACCGCTTCTAGCTGTCCCCGTGGTACTGAGCTCTCGTGGCTCGCAGTGGCTTGATTACACCTCCTCTACCAGCTGCCTTCCTTCCCTGCCTCACTCGAAGTGGTGTACCAGCTCGTGAGAGAACATTCTACACTTCTCTTCCCAGCTCCTCGTTCAGTTGCACATGCTGGTAGCTTGAAATCAATCACAGTAGGAATATTTACACCATGAAAACTGGCAGACACTACAAATCGGGGATTTTTTTTCAGAGAGCCAGTTTGCCAGCCCTCCTCGTGTTCCTACTCCCTTATCAGTGTTTCTTGGCATCACCTCCCAAATAAACTAACTTGCACTCAAACTCTTTCTCAGGATCTGCTCCTGGGGAAGCAAAAATTAAGACAGCTTCCAGGGCCCGGCCCCATGGCCGAGTGGTTAAGTTCGCGTGCTCTGCTTCAGTGGCCCAGGGTTTCGCTGGTTCGGATCCTGCGCGCGGACATGGCGCCTTTGTCAGGCCACGCTGAGGCGGCATCCCACATAGCACAACCAGAGGGATCTGCAACTAGAATATGCAACTGTGTACTGGGGAGCTTTGGGGAGAAGAAGAAGGAAAAAAAGCCAGCTCGCCTAAGTCTAGAGACCAAGAGTAGTCATCTAGCTCACGTGGGTCATATCCCAGAGGCAGGAGGCCCTTTTCCAGCTGTGTCCTTGCCCGTTCTCAAGCCTCCTCTGTTGCTAACCCTCCTTCCTTGACACACGCCTAGCACGGTCACAGCCGCCCCCAACCCTCCCCGACACCTGCAGTGGATATCTATCGTTTATACCCACCCAGCGTCCACTCCCTTTCTGCTATTGACAGACCTGCTTTTCTTTAGGGAAGGTGCTAATCTGTTTTAATGGTCCCAATTCTTCTCCCTTCTCCACATCTAAATTGTTTAGCATCAGATTTTTACGGCTGATCTCACTAAAGAAGCAAAGTTTATGTCCCCACCCTTTGAATGTGGGCTCAGTCCTGTGACTTGATTTGGGCAATAAAATGAAGCAGAAGTGATAATGTGCCCAGTCTGGGCCTAGGCCTTGCGAGGGCATCACGGTTTCCTGTCTTATGACTTTGCCGTTGGCATGAGGAGCACATTCCAGGCTGGTCAACCAGTCCCAGGAGAAAAGAGGATGGAAGCCGAGCCGTCCCAGGGAACTGCCTCAGACCAGCTCCACCTGGAGCAGAGCCTCCAGCCAAGGCGCAGACATGCAAGCAAACACTTCCTGCTGCAGATGACCAGGTTCTGTGGTTCTTTGTTAGGATAAAGAGAACCAACCCCACCCATTCTCCGTCCACATGGGTCAGGTGGAGCTCACTCCACCTTCCAGCTCCAGAAAGGACATGTGTCAATCAGTATACTCTGCACCCTGGCATCCTGCCCTCAGTCACTATTTCATATTGGCATGTGATCCGAGCCAGGCCGATGAGACCCAACCATGGGACATTTCCTGGAACTCCTGGGAAAGAGGTACTCACTTCCTAGTGGGCTTGCACAGATGGTGGGTTGTCAACCATTACTCTGGGCAGCCATCTTGTCATTACAAGGAAAGAGACTTTTGGAGAGAATGGAGTAGTCCTGTGCCAGTGAACTAGCTCTCCTCCCACCAAAAACAAACAAATGAAAGCCCCAGTTTGTAGTGTTTGCCAATTTCCATAGTATAATACTCCTACCATGGCCAATTCCTGCTACCAATGATTTAACAACTGGTGCTCCAAATTCCTGAATCCACTACAGCTGGCTCCAGCACACCCCTGCAATGGAACGTGTAAGGTGGGAAACACAGGCAGAAGACGGAGAGAGAGAGACAGCATCCTCGTGATATCATTTGAGCCTGTAGCTCTAGCCATGCCTGAAATTCATTGGTCCCTTGGACTTTACTCTCATGTGAGCCGACAACTTCCTTCTGTTTTTTCTTAACCAGTCTGATTTGGGTTTCTTTTATTTGCAACTGAAAGAAGACCGACTAATAGACACACACTCCACACTCCTCCACGCCTCCATGCCTTAAGTAATAATAAATCGTTTAAAAATACTAAGAATAGCAAAGCAACCACTTTTTGAGCACCAACTGTGTGACAGCACTTTATAGAAAAGTTCTGCAAATAATTTTCATGTCAACCTTATAAGACAGACATCATTAGGTCCACTTTTTAGATCAGCAAACAGAGAGGTTGAGGGACTTGCCTTAAGGTTATCCACTTGAACCAGAATGAGAACACAGGTCCAGCTGACACCAGAGCCTGTGGCTCCCTCACCTCCTTCTGGGGCCTCCCTCACCACAGCCACCAGCCAATTCTTCTGCCTAGAATGTTTCTCACCTCTTCTCCTGGTGATCTCTGACTCACCTTTCAAGCAACTAAGTAATTTGCCCAAGATCACTGAGACAGAGCAGAACAGAGGCTGGGGGTGAACTCTGGCCTTTGGCTTGCCCAATCCCCTGCTTTTTTTACTTTGCCAATTGTTTTTGAAGAATGCAGCTTCTGGTTCATGTAATTTCCCAAGAACTCTGAGTAAAACAGAAAAAAATGGTGCTTGAGTCTACGCTGCTGAAATGCTCATTGATGAGCAGGCTGTAAACCATGGGCCTCAGAACAAGTGAGGGAACCAACTCCGGCCCGGGATGGATTCTGCTGGCAGCCGAGTCCTCAGGATCAACGCGGTCTCTTGGAATCTGTTTCCTTCTCCTGACAGTGGAGAAATGGGTAGCCACCTTTGGTTCATGCTGGTCTGTTGGATTCTGGTAGACTCTGTACGAAAATGGCTTCTTCTCCCATAGGCCCAGTCCCTGCTACTTGTGTCACCAGCCTCTCAGGTACTGAGGCCCTGACCACCCCTTTCTCCTTTGCTCCTCCCCTTTCCCTTGAGCACACATGAGCACACACAGAGCTGGTCAATTGCTTAAATTTGTCACTGCAGCTGTATTAGCTTCAAGACTCTTTTTTGCAAGTTATGGGAAACTCAATTCAAATTCCTCCTCTCAGTTGCCTGACTTGTCCAGGGGTATGTCTGACTCAGGGGCTCCAGTGATGGTGTCAGGACTTGATCTCTCTCTCCATCTGTTACTCCACTTTCTTCTGGGTGACTCCACTTTGCCTCAAGGGGCCCCTGAAGCTCCAGACTCACTTCCTCTTGGCCGTAAGTCTACTGGAAAATAGAATTCCCTTTCCCTATCATCCTGGGCCTGACTCTGGTGGGCCCACATGGGAACACATGGCCATCCTTGAATCATTTACTGTGGCCCAGGAAGGCATATATGGGTTAGCTTAGGGTCACATGCTATGCCCTAGGTCTGAGTGTGAGGTCACTCCCACAGACTATATAGGCTGAGTTTGAGAGAGAAGTGGTTTCCCCAAGGAAAATGGGGAAGTTCTTACCCGAAGAAGCAAGACTGGAGCTAAACATAAAAACAACAAATTCCCATGACATTCCTCTCCATTCTAGGCTAGACTCTAAACTCTAGACTCACATAAGTCTAGATTGCCATTATTTCTCACCTGCTCTTCTAACCACCTCCCTGACTTAGGCCTCCCCATCTTAACCATCCTCTACGCAGCTCTGAATCTTTCAAATTAAAAAAAAGAAAAAAACCACACACACAATTCAATGGCTCCCTATTGTCCAGTCCATAGAGTCCAAGGTCTTAAACTCCAGACCGTCACTGCTCCGACCCCATCAGAATTCTCTAGCCTCATTGCCCCCAGTTTTCCTTTCTACACTCACCTGACATTTCAGCCAAGCCAGACTAGCTGTTGTTCTCCTAATACACCTTATGTTTTCTCTCCTCTGAGCCTTTAGCTCATGCTGTGCCCTTCACCTGGAATGTTCGCCCATTCCCCTCTCCATTTCTCCGAGACGCTGACATCGAGCTCAGCTTTATGGCCACCATGGCCAGGAAGGCTCGTACGCTGCTGAATCCACACCCCAACGCCAATTCTCCAATCCAGCCACTCCTGCCTCTGCCTGTCAGGCCTTCATCACCTGGTCCTCCTCAGCATTCTCATGGTGCAGCTTCTCTGTTAAAAAGGTGATGAGCTCTGTGAGTGAGAGTACCGCGAGCATGGGAGCGGGCCTCCTTGGTAATCAAGCCAGCCTCACCACTGATCAGGACTCTTTCAATTGCAAGAAACCCAACTCAAACTTCTTTAAGTGCAAAAGGCGATTGGCTCAGCCACAAGCACACAGAACAGCTAGACTCAGGGCACGATTCTCTCTCTCTCTTCCCCCCACTTCATGTCTTATTTCTACTATTCTTCACACAATGATTTCATTTTCTCCTTCTGTACCTTCCTTCATTCAGCTGGAGAAGGTGGATTCCAGTGATTCCAGCTTACCTCATCCTTAGAACTTGGGATCCCAGAGGATGGAGAACCTTCTTTCCTAACAGTTCTGAAGGAAAATTCTGGGGAGGACTCTGGCCTGGTTTGGGTCTTGTGACGCCCTGAGTCAATCAATCACTGTGACCTGAGGAATAGGGTTCTCTGATTGGCCAGGCCTGTGTCACATGGCCATGGAAGGCTCCGTATCATCTTTAGAACTACATGGAAAAGGGCCCCCCCACAGAAAGGGGCCTGTTGCCAGAAGACGAGGAGAAAGAGAAAAAAGACAGTCATTTATCCCAGTCCTCCCACAACACCCAGGCATGAGGACTGGTTCACATAGTAGATTACCAGCTTAGCTGTTACTGACAATGATGGCTGAAGAGATATAGGTGGGCACAACAAGAGCCCCATTTGTCGAGTGCAGGCACACCTCATTTTAGTGTGCTTCCCTTTATTGCAGTTCTTTACAAATTGAAAGTTTGCGGCAAGGTGAGTGGAGCATTTCCGTCGGCGCCAGTTTCCCAGCAGCATTTGCTCATTTCCTGTCTCCTGTCACAGTTTGGTAATTCTCACAATATTCCAAACTTTTTCATTATTATTATATTTGTTATGGTGATCTGTGATCAGCGATCTTCGATGTTACTATTGTCATTGTTTTGGGGTGCCGTGAACCACGTCCATATAAGACGGCAAACTTAGTCGATAAATGTGTGTGCTCTGACTTCTCCACCGACTGGCCCTTCTCCCATCTCTCTCCCTCTCCTTGGGTCTCCCTATCCCCTGAGACACAACAAAATTGAAATTAGGCCAATTAATAACCCTACGATGTTCTCTAAGTGTTCAAGTGAAAGGAAGAGTCCAACGTCTCTCATTCTAAGTCAAAAGCTAGAAATGATAAGCTTAGTGAAGAAGGCACGTTGAAAGCCAAGACAGACTGAAAGTGAGGCCACTTGTGCCAAACAATTAGCCAAGTTGTGGAAGCAAAGGAAAAGTTCTTGAAGAAAATGAGAAGTGCTACTCCAGTGAACACATGAATGATAAGCAACAGAACAGCCTTATTGCTGACATGGAGAAAGTTTCAGTGGTCTGGATAGAAGATCAAACCAGCCACAACATTCTCTAAGCCAAAGCCTAATCCAGAGCAAGGCCCCAAATCTCTTCAATTCCATGAAGGTTGAGAGAGGCGAGGGAGCTGCAGAAGAAAAGTCTGAAGGCAGAAGAGGCTGATTCATGAGGTCTAAGGAAGGAAGCCGTCCCTGTAATGTAAACGTGCAGAGGAAGCAGCAAGTGCCGACGGAGAGGCTGCAGCAAGCTGGCCGGAAGATCCTGCTAAGATAATTCAAGACGGTGGCTACACGAAACAACAGATTTTCAGTGTAGACAAAACAGCTTTATATCGGAAGAAGATGCCATCTAGGACTTTCATAGCTAGAGAAGAGAAGTCAGTGCCTGGCTTCAAAGCTTCAAGGGACAGCCTGACTGTCTCATTAGGGGCTAATGCAGCTGGTGACTTTAAGTTGAAGCCAGTGCTCATTTACCATTCTGAAAATGCTAGGGCTCTTAAGAATTATGTTAAATCTACTCTGCCTATGCGCTATACATGGAACAACAAAGCCTGGATGACAGCACATCTGTTTAAAACATGGTTTACTGAGTATTTTAAGCCCACTGTTGAGAACTACTGCTCAGAAATAAAGATTCCTTTCAAAATATTACTGCTCACTGACAGTGTACCTGGGCACCCCAGAGCATCTGATGGAGATGCACAATGAGGCTTTGCACAATGCACAATGATGGAGAGGCACAAATGTCTTTGTGCCCGTCAATGCAACATCTATTCTGCCTCCCACGGATTAAGGAGTGTTTAGACCTTCAGGTCTTATTGTTTAAGAAATACATTTTGTACAGTTATAGCTGCCATAGACAGTGATTCCTCTGTGGATCTGAGCAAAGTAAATTGAAAACCTTCTGGAAATGATTCACCATTCCAGATGCCATTAAGAACATTCGTGATTCACGGGAAGAGGTCAAAATATCAACATTAACAGGAGTTTGGAGGAAGTCGATTCCAACCTTCACGGGTCACTTTGAGGGGTTCCAGACTCCAGTGGAGGAGGTAACCGCAGACGTGGTGGAGACAGTAAGAGAACTAGAATCAGCGATGGAGCCTGAAGATGTGCCTGACCTGCGGCTCTCTCATCATCAGACTGTTACGGATGACGAGTTTCCCCTTCTGGATGAGCAAAGTGGTTTCTTGAGATGGAATCTACTCTTGGTGAAGCTGCTGTGAAGACTGTTGAAATGACAACAAAGGATTTAGAATGCTACATAAACTTAGTTGATAAAGCAGCTACTTGAGAGGATTGACTCCAACTTGAAACAAGTTCTACTGTAGTAAAATGCTGCCAAACAGCATCGCGTGCTACAGAGAAATCATTAGTGAAAGGAAGAGTCAATCAATGCAGCAAACTTCACTGTTGTTTTATTTTAAGAAATTGCCACAGCCGCCTCTGCCTTCAGCAAGCACCACCCTGATCAGTCAGCACCATCAACATCGAGGCAAGACCCTCCACCGGCAAAAAGATTATGACTCACTGAAGGCTCAGATGATGGTTAGCATTTTTTAGCAATAAAGTATTTTTAATTAAGCTATGTACATTGTTTTTTAAGACATAATGCTATTGCACACTCAATAGACTGCCCTAGAGTATAAACATAATTTTCATATGCTCTGAGAAACCAAAAAATTTGTGCAACTTGCTTTATTGTGATATCTGCTTTATTGTGATGGTCTGAAACCAAATCCTCAGTATCTCCAAGATATGCCTGTACCAGTGTGCCAGGCACTATTCTAAGCGCCTTATGTGTATTAACTCATTTATTCCTTGTGACAATCCTATGAGCTAAGTACAATTATCAGTCCCATTTTACAGATGAGAAAAATGAGGCGCAAAAAGGGCAAGCCACTTGCCCAAGGTTCCCCAGCTAGTTGAGGAGTCGGGATTCACACCTCAGGTGTGTGGTCCCAGAGGCTGTGCCCTCCCCACCATCCAATACCACCCATAAGGAGAGCTGATGATGTCCGGTGCACACTGTACCTACGGGAGAGCAGGGGAAACCTGCCCCCACGTGGTTATAATCTCTAATCTACCCAAATCCTCCTTCATTAAACAGCCCAGGGGCCTGGCAGGCAGCTCCCGCCTGGGTCTGCCCCAAGGCCGGAAGTGTGATGTTCCATTCCAGCCCTCACCTCCTCGCCACCCCTGCCCCCAGCTAGCCTCGACCCCTCAGTTTCCTGGGGTTCTCCACCTCTCGGCACCTCCAGCTCCTCGCTTAGTGACAGGTGCAGCAGGAACATGAGGCACCAGAAGCATCGGGAGGCTGTACGAGACGGGAGGTCACAGAGGCCCCAGTGCCATGAACAAAAACCAGAACCCCGGGCCAGGGCATCACTGGAGGGGGACCAGGAGGAGACAGACAGATAGACAGAGAAAGTGGGAGACACATAGGGAGAGAGCAAAGGCAGAAAGGAGGAGAAAAAGGTGGGGCCGGCTGCTCTGCAGCCCTTCCCATAGCACCCACCTGTCAACACATCTAACTCCTTTCTGGGGCTGAGAACAAGAGGGGAAGACTTTTTCAAACAGGCAGGTAGAAGTTGGGCGGCCACATTTCTTTAGTTTCAATTCTCCTCAAGATTCATACACAGAGCAAGAGCCTCCGGAGGTGAAGTGAGTGGAATCAGAGGCCCCCAGGGGGATGCCCCTCACCTGACCCCACCCTGGGCAGCGGGCCTGATGCTCAGAAAGCCCTGGGAACACCTCTTGGCCAAGACTCCAGAGGCCAAGGCCCATGGCCACTGAGCCCTGCAAAGTTGTAAAGGAGGCAGAGGACCAGCACGAGGGGAACATGCCAGAGCCTGTCCATCTCTCTCCACGCGCCCGGAGCTCTCCTCTGACTCCACGTCACACAAGACCCCCGATCTCTCAGAACATCTGATTCCTCCCATGGAACATGGACTTGAGGTCTTGCTTTGTCTCTAACCAGCTGTGTGACCTTCCGCTCCCAGGACCCCAGTCTGCCATCTCTGCAGTGAGGCGCCCTTGTAGGGCTGGCACTCTGCAGCCCTATGGCTCTGTTGGTCCTCACCAACCTTCAGAGCCAGTGGTGCTCTCACAGGATTCTGCCCAGCACCCCCCACACTTCACCCTGCCCCTCCCCTGGAAGCCCCCCATTCTGTCCAGTTTTCTGCCTCCTCCCAACAGACCTTAGCTGTCGCGTTCCCTCAAGGCCTTGCAGGTAGCTGACCTACCATCCACATAAACTACGATGTCCGGAGGTGAGACAGGAGGTGAGAGCAGCCTGGTGCACACCCCTGCGGAGAACACAGCCGCCCTGACGCGCCTGGCCTTTTGGCTGATGATGGGGAATTAAGACACTGCCCGCCGGAAAGAGAGCTGTAGGCTCCCCACCCCTCTGACTCCCCTAGAACAGGGCCGATCCTTAAAAGAGAGAGTGTGTGGGGGTGGAATTGCATGTCAGAAAACCCCTCCCCAGGCCCCAAGAGACAGACCTTGAAATCTTACAGCAGGGTGAGTGGGAAGGGAGCGGGGCCCACGGGCACATTTGGTGTTGCCCATGACGGGGCGTTGGCCACCGGTGAGGGCCCTTGGGCCCTTACGTGATGGAGCGACACATCCCATAACCACAGCCTCCGCCAAATGTCAGCCGCGTGGCACAGCGCCCCCCAATCCCCGAAAACCAGAGGCACCCCTTCCAGAGAAGAAAAGGAGGGAGCCTCCTCATTAATAGCGCTGGCGGCAAGGTAAAGACGCCCGCCCGCTCGCGCACCCTCGCCCATAATTATGCCAGCCAGGCTTTCATCCCCACACGCGCACGGAAAGTTTATTGTTGTATTTCGGCCTTTTTTCAGTCTCCTCTGCCTTTTATGCAAGGGGAAGGGTGCCGAGGGGTCAAAGCATCCTCCCCCAGCTCCTCTGCCTGCTTCAGTCCTTTTAGAAAAACACCCAAAGCCATAATTTGTCTTAGAATTTCTTTTGAAACAGCTACAAGAAAGACTAACGACTGCTCTTTTCCCTCTGTTTCTGATTTCAGCCGTCCCTTTATCTGGCTTTCATTAGAGCCTCGGCCGCGCCTCTTTTGTGGGAGAGACTTGAGGGAGCCGAGGCAGTTTCCCAGCCGCTGTGATGTTGCTAAAGATTAAAAAGGAGCTTTGAAGCTGCACCAGTTCTCTGCGCCCCCTCGGTACAGGACCTCAGAAAGACCCAAGCCATCTGGCAAACCTGACATAAAGACAGAATAAAGTGATTGAAATAGTCTCTTCAAAGCCACAATGGCAGATTTGTTGATTTGGGCGTTATCTTTCATGCGAGGCCCTCAGAAGTCACCAGAACACCTAGGTAATCTCAGGCAGGCCTGACTGGAGTGGATGGAGCCTTCCAGACCGAGGCCGGGAGAGGGGCCTAGCTGCACCTGGCAGGGCTGAGGGGTAGAAAGAAGGCTGCTGGAGGCGGCCCCGGAAAACTCAACAGTTGGATCCAGAACCTGGCCCTGGCAATGGTTTACAGTGAAGCCAGCTGGCCCTGGCCCCTGCCTGGTGTCCCACCTCGGGAGGGGCGCTTGGCACCGGCCAGAAGGAGTCGGGACGGGAAGCTGACGTGCGGCTGTCCTAAGGGGACAGGAGGGGAGTGGCGGGGAGATGAAAGGCCGCTGCCCTAATTGCAACCAGCAGCCCGTTAGGAACGCCCTGGCAGCTTCCATATCAGAACCTGCTTCTCACGGCTCCCGGCTGGGCGAGGCCTGGGCAGATGGCTGTCTGACGGGCCCGGGGGAGCATCTCCCTTGGCTGACTGAGCCTGAGACAGGCGAAGATCCTGAAGGAAGAGAACAAGGGCACCTCTGACCCCGTCTTGCGTTAACACCCCACCTGACACCCCACCACCAAGAGCCCGGCCTCTCCTGACCTCAGCTTGCCCTCCCGCCAAAGGGACAGGGTCTACTCTCACGGGTAGAGCTTCTCTTGTCCTGTCGAGGAACAGGGCCTGGAGCCCAAAGCCATGGGTCATGGGTGCTGCACTGGCCTGGATGGAGGGCCTGGAGGAGATGGCATCAGAGCCGGTGGTACAACCGAACAGACCCCCCACACTGAGTTTCAGTTTAGGAATTTGGGGGGTACCACTCCACACACCCACTACTCATACGACCTCAGACAAATCATTGCCCTTTCTGTGTCTCAGCTGTCCCAGTGTTAAAATTCCGGAGTTGGAATGCACCAGAGATATTCAGGTGCTGGGAAGAATTGGGGTTCCATGAACCTTCCGGAGGGGCCAAGGCGAGGTCGAGAGGGAACTGAGTGGGGACTGCTCTGCATCCCCCACGTCCTTCCAAGCAGAGCTCCGTGCTTTTCTCTATTACACACACTGGGCTTCAGGTAAAATTGCCGAGCTTTTTTCAAGGTTCTGCTGATTCCAACACACATACAATTTAAAATCCACAGGTCCAGAGGAGCTGCTCCTTCCTTCCGACCTCCTTGAATCTGCCATTCTAACAGGACCCGGATGAGCTTCACTAGGAGTAGAACTTCACGGTACCCAGTTGTAGCAAAATGATGAATTCACAAAGTCTGACCATCGAGCAGCAACCAGGAATCTACTGAAGACCTACTCTGCGCTCCCGCCCAGGAGAAGGCAGCACCTGCCTGTCCTCAAACGCCAGAGCCAGGAAATGCGTCTAAGGGATGTCCACACTCACAGGGGACATGGTAAACTGTCACCTGCTTTCTAAATCAGAGACAGAGGGCCCCTGGTCACAGGCATGGGCAACAACTCACCCACCCTTATCTTTCTTTGCCTCCTCCTTCCGACCAGATGCAGAACCAGGGTCCAGCTCCTCTGCCACTGCCCTGCCCCCTTCAGAGGGCCCACAGAGAAAACTTCTCATCACAGCCAGCCCCCCAACCACCCTTCCTGTCTCCTAAAAGCACAGCTGACCCCGGCGCCAGGGCGGGAGGCTCACAGCAAAGATCTCCTGCCATCTCAGCAGGGATGTGCCAACATGAGATCAGGCTTCCATCTGTATGTCCTCCCAAAGAGAGGAGGAAGCCCCCGCTCCCGGAGAGGCAGGGCCGCAGAAGAGCACCTGTGGGAGGAGGTAGCCGGCCCACCAACCCCTGAAGGGGACCTTCTAGGTAGACAGTTTGTCCCTCCATTTCTAACCATGCCTCCCCATCTTTTCTGTCTAGTGAACTCCTACTCATCCTTCAAAACCCATCCCCAATGTCACTCCTTCTTTCAAGACTTCCTGAGCTTCCTTCTCCCTCTGTTCCCATGCCTCTTCATCCACATCTGTCTTGGGTAGCTCTGAAATTAAATAACAATAATTTCTCCAGGAAAAGGGATCACGTCTGGAGATCACAGGACCTCAGTTCAAATCCCAGCTCCCTTACTCCCCAGCTGTGAGGCCTCAGACAGGTTGCTTTGCCTCTCTGAGTCCCAATTTCCTCATCTGTAAAGTGGAGAAAATGCAATTTACTCTCTAGGGTTGTTTTCAGGGTTAAATAAAGTAATATACGTGAAAGAGCCTAAAATTATGTCCAGCGTGAGGAGGCACTCAAGAGAAGTGAGCTTCCTCCCTTCCCTGGTAGAGTATAAGCTTCTCAAGGGCAGGAACCAGGCCTTCATTCACTCACTCACTCATTCATTCATTCAGCCATCATCACTGAGCTCTTGTTGAGTGAGCCCCAAGCCAGAAGCTGAGTTCTACAGCAGGTCACAAGACAGGTGCCCACAAATCTCACAGTTCATCTTCCTCACCCGTGTATCTCCAGCACCCACTTTGGCTGATACTGTCCCCACCCTTCACAGATGGTTGGGCCCGGGGCAGGTCTGCAGAGTCCAGGCTGCAGGCTGCCTGCCCCCAGGCTGTCAGCAGGCCTCTCTGCTGCCATAGTCGCCCTCTGCGGGCAAAGCCTGGTCTGAACACTCCGGGCAGGGAGAGATGAAGAGGTGCCATCACCCCACTCTCAGGGAGCTGCTGGGCTCTCACCTCATCCCTGGGGAGTTTTCAGCCTCATGAAAGAGACGGACACGTGGTTCTCAACCCTGAGAGCTCCCAGTCTGACGGGAGAGTCACGTTGTCCTGATTTGGGAAACTCTCAGTCTGATAGCAGATAGCAAAGTCACACAGTTTCTCCGATATTGTTGACGCTTAGTGTGATGGGGGAGACACATTTATCCCTGATTGTGGAATTCTCAGTCTGATGAAGGAGACACGCGGCTCCTGATCTTGGCCCAGTCTATCACTGATGGGGTGAGATTGTTCCTGTCCCAGGAGGGCACCTCCTCTGATGGGAGAGGCAGTCTGTGCCCATAGATAGCTCAAGAGTCAGATAAAACAACATGTATGGAAAAAAGAGATCAATCTAGAGGCCCTTTGAAAAGCTAGCTGTGCAGTGTCTCTGTCTGTTTGTGGGTGGACTCAGAAGTGATATTCCTGGCTCTGCAGACGCCCCATCCTAATCCACAGGGCTAGACAAAAATGACATGGAACCATCCGCCTCACAAGCATCCCCCCAAGCCCTCTCACCAGAGAAACCAAGCCAGGGCTGGCCTGAGGCCCCCGTCACTGGCATCTCGTGCCAGCCTTGCCAGGGGAGGCTTTCTCACGACCAGGGACATCTGGGCTGGCCCAGCTCCCAGAGGCCACCGACATGAAAAGTGAGGGGCTCGGCGGAAACACCATCTGCACATCATAAAGCCGTGTGGTGGTTCCCAGAGACTGCCTCCAGCTGCGGCTGTGCTGCCCAGGGAAAGCAGAGGAAGGCACCAAGTGGCCCCGAGGGGGAGGAGGAAGGGTGGCCGAGTGGGGAGAGCCGGGCTGGAGTTCTTCCATCTAGCACCCTACGCACTTTGGAAATTAATGTCGCCTGCCTCGTCTCCCTGTTGCTGCCCAGGACCACAGGTTATGCCCCTCCCTGACGGTGACTTGGTGACATGAGCAGTATGCAGTAGTGGTGAGGCCCTCAGATTCTAGAGTTCTACTGCCTGGTTCAAATCCCAGATCCACTCCTTAGGTGAGTGGACAGACTTCACTGAGCCTGTTTGCCTGTTTTCGTACCTGTACATCGGAGATGATAATCGGACCCATTTCACGAGGTTGCTGTGAGAATTAAAAGAAGTAATACATGCAGAGAGTTGTACACTTAAGGTTTGTGCACTTGTTATACTTCGACAAAATTTCGTTGCAAGAGAGGTAATGTGTGTCCCGTGCCAGATTTGAAAAAGTGCTCAGCCGCTGTTGGCTCTTGTAAGGGGTGGAGGTGTTGAGGATATGTCATTGGCCCACCTCCCCAAGGCCCCGCCCCCAGCACCAAGGCCACAGCTGGTTGGACAAAGAGGGCCTGGCCCAAAGGAAGCTCATCTATTGGCAGTTGAACAGAGCCTGTCCGATTCTTTGTGGAGAATTTGAACTGAGGTCAGGCTGTCAGGACGTGCAGATTGATGATCACGTTGGGCCGCAAAAAGCAGAGGAAGGAAGCAGAGACGAGGAGAAAGAGACAGATGACTGAGAACATCAGAGATGAGAGAGACACAAAGTTTCTGAGAGACAGAAAGAGATGAGCAAGGAGGAGGAGGCCGCCGGTCCAGGGTTTGGGTTCCCACGTGAGTTCCCAGTAGACAAGGCTTTACCGTATCTCCTGAACTCGGAGCATACAACATGAAGCACAGACACGCATACACACATGCACACATACCACACACGCACACCGCATCCCATCATACCAGCATACACTCACTCCTTTCTACTTTTTCTTTACAATTCCCTGAGTACATCTGAACAACTTCCAGAAAGGTGGATCTCAAAGAAGACCACTCTTGTTGAGTGGGTGCAGAAGCTGGGAGAGACAGAGGTGAATACTTCCAGACAACAGGATTTTTGGAGAGGGCAGAGGAGAAGAGGGGAGGTGGCTGGCTGAAGGAGAAAAAATACAGGAGCACAGAGAGATCTAACAGAGAATTTCATCGTGTCTGAACTGCTGTATATGATCCTTATAGCAAAACTTCCGTAAAATCACATCACTTGCCGTCTCTCAGTTCTACTCTCCTCTGTGTCAGCTGCTTTCTTGGAGGGTTTGCCCGTCACGGCTGGTAAGATGGCTGCTGACAGTTCCTAGTACTGCCACATCCCTTAACCACAGCTAGCAGGAGGAGTCCCAGTGTCTTGGTTTGGGCTCCCCCAGAAGCAGACCCAGAGACAAGGATTTGAGTACGAGCGGTTTATTGGGAAGTGATCACAGGAAACTCTGGCAGGGAATGGGAAGTGAGCCGGAGGAGGGAATGAAGCCGATAACTCTGTGGGTGTCAGAGCCTAATCTCACGGGGGAGGTGGGAGAGACAGGGGAGAGAGTGCACCCCAAAGGGAACTGAGGCATTTATCCACCAGCCCCCATCAGCCATTGGCTGAGGGCTGCTCCAGGGCTGGGACCAGGACTCCATACATCTTGTACCCTGGGCACCTTACTGGCCCCACCCTAGTCCCAGGCCCAGCTGCTTCTTGATGCCACTGACTCCCTGACACTCTGGCCTGCTGTACCTATGGACACAGAGGACCCTTTCAACCAAAACCTCCCGCCAAAATTCAAGTCTCAGCCACATGCCCGGCCCTACACCAATCACTAAGCCAGGGGCTGTGATGCTCTCATTGGCCAGGCCCCAGTCACATGCCCAGGCTGAGCCAATCACTGGCCCTGGCAGCTGTGATGCACTCATGGGCGGGCCTGCGTCGTGGCGGGGACAGGAGTCTCCAGACGGAAGTGGGGTGCTGTTCTGAGAGAAAGAAGCAGCTTGGTGCTGGATGAGAACCCGTGAACGCCGAGGCTTCCCTCTGCCTCTCTCCTGACTGGTCCCTTAGCTCTGGGACGACTGAGAAGAGAACCCTGTTGACCAGGAAGGGCAGCCTTGGGAACCTAGCAAAATGGGAAGGTCCGGGAAATATGGTAGACCAGGCAAGAAAAGACCGAGACTGGAATGCTGCGTGCGGGATGGGGGCCGAGCAGGCAGGGGCTGAGGCCGGTGGCATTCCGCATGATTACCACCAGAGGGCAGCCTTGCCTAGAGACAAGGGGAAGCAGGCGGCGGTCGGGGCTACGGGTGACTCTTGTCGCTGCCCAGCACAGCAGATCATACTGCCAACCCCTATTGAGCCTCCCCTGCCCTAAGCACTTTCTGTGCGTCAACTCACTGAATTACCACCAATGAGGTTGGTACACTTATTACCCCGTTTTACAGAGGATGAAACCGAGGCTTTGGAGAAGTTAAGTAATAGATCCAAGATCATAGAGCTAGAAAGGGGCAAGTCATGGTTCTGGTCTACTAAACTCTGAGCCTTCCGAGGTCAGGGGCCCCCACAGACCCCAACACAATCAACTATTTGCTGAATGAATGCCTGTTGAAGTGAGAGCCTGGGGGCTCCAGGGCTGTCCCTGCATCCCCCACCCTCCCTGCCCCCGAGGGAGCCCCCTAGGCCCAGTTCAGGCGGTGCCTCATCCAGGTGTGCCGCCCCTGGGAAGATGAGTCTTGGAGCGTGCCCCGGCCCTGCTGTACTGGAATCTCAGGAACCTCATAGCACCAGTGAAAGAGAGTTTAGATCTTGCCACGGCTTGGCAACTCTGCAGCCCCGCCCTGTAGGTCGCTCTCTGCCCTCCTCCAGGAGCAGCTGGCCACGCAGCTGGGGGGAGAGGAGAGCACGTGCAACGTGAGTTCATTCAGCAACCCCCTGGGGCTCCCACTGCAGGCCAAACACCACACTAAGTGCTTTGAGGGAGACCGAGATAAGCGTGCCGCAGCCCCCCACCCCACTCCCCTCTTGGGAGGAGAAATCAGCCACAGGCAGAAGGACGAACACAGAAGGAAGCCCTGCCTACCAGGAGACAGAATGTCAACCCTCTCCTCTTCCAGGCAACAAAAAGGTATGACGTCCGCACTGAGTGCCAGGTGCAGGGGGTACAGCAGTGAACACGACACACAAACCAACACAGCTCCTGTGCTCATGAAGCTCTCAGTCTAAGGGGGAGACAGATAATAAACAAACATGCCACTGCACATGTCATGTGTTTAAAGGAAGCAGGAGCAGCACGGAGCGCTATGAAAGGAGTGAAAAGGGGACTCATTGAAGCAGGAGGTCACCTTTCTGAGGTGGTGAAAGACGAGAAGGAGCCTGCTGTACAAAGAGTGTGAGAACAGCATTCCAGAATAAGGGAGCAGCATGTGTGAAGGCGATGCATGATAGAAGAGTGCAGCATGTTCAAGGGACTAAAATCAGGGAAATTATGTTTGGGGTATAATGAGTCAAAGTGGATCGAGACACAGATGGGGTCAGAGAGGAGGGCCTTTTAGGCCCAGAGGAGCTTAGGTTTTATCTGAGCGTGACGGGAGGCCACCGAAGGGGCGTGAACAGGGCAATGGTAGAGACCAGTTGATCTACGTCTGTGATGGTCACCCAGGCTGTTACAGGGAGAGTGGACTGAGAACGGGGCAGAGTGGAAGCTGGGAGGCATGGCGGCTCTTGGTAAGTCAAGGTCAAGGGTACACGGACGAGGGGGCTGTTTCCTCCTGGGAGGGGCACCTGGGAAGGCTGAGGAGGCAATTTTACCCCAAGGGAAAGCTGAACAGGCAGAAATGAAGGAGAAGGCAGCACGCCCCAGTCAAGCCTTTTCCTGCTGAATAAAGGGAAAACTTTTTTTTTTCCTTTTTCTGCCTCAGAAACTAGAAAGAGATGGCCATTCATCAAAGAGTGCCTTCCCAATCACCTCCATGGAGGTTTCAACAACAATTACAGTGAACCATCAGCAGTTTCAAGTGTGAATAACTCAATGACGTGGTCAAATTTGGCATCAATAGATCTGGCTGGGCCTCACAGATTTTCCCCCGGGGCTGACGATGTCAGCAGTTCCAGTCTGATCCCTGCTGGCCTCTGAGAGACAAGATCACAGGGGAGAGAGGCAGAAGTGCCTCCCTGGTCGCGTTTCCCCAGGGAAACAGGCACATTTCCCTCTCGGATAAGCAGGGCAAGCGTCAACCAAGCCCATCAGAATGTCATTAGTCGGAGTCTCTCTGCCAGCCCTTTGTTGGTGACCAGCCTCGTGAGGGCAAGAGTTCATGTGTTGTGAAGCCTGTTGTGTTTGTTAAATACCACGTGTTTCTGTTCAACCAGGTATTGCCTGCCAGCCAAGTTGGCACAGCAATGTGCCTCCGGGCTCTGTCAATCTCAGAACAGGTGCTGGTCCCCCTGTCGGTCACACCCTCCTCACACCGAGCTCTCACAGCAGTAGTCCCCTCAAGGCACGTAGAGACTGAGCTTAGAAACTGTTTTGTTTTTGTTTTTACCGAATTGCTTTGCCTGTCCAGCATCCATTCTCCAATCCTGTGGTAACAGCACCCTAATTTTTCTTTGGTATCTCAACTTAGGCCACATGGTTGAGGTGGCACCAGACTCCCATCTAAGCTCCAGGAGTACCCTTGTTATCTGGATTTGACTTGTCATTGAGTTCTACCACCGTCACGGTCACCCCACCACCATCACCCCTTCATAGTCATTGGTTCAGAGTGGACACACTATCTAAATTGGTTCAATCAGATAACTCCATGACTTTTTGGTGGACCACTGGGGAATGGAGCATTCTCTCTTCTCTGAAGTGGGATCTACAAGGATGTGAGCCTAGAGGCCGTTACAACCTGTCTGAGAATAGAACCAGTGCTGAGGAAGCAGAGCCAAGAGATAGAGAAAGCCTGAATTTTGTGACATCATTTGAGCTCCTGGATGTAGCCACACCTGAAGCTCAACCTCATTAGAGGTGGGTTTCTGACACCACCAAACAAAAGCATTCGGACTGTCACATGGAGGCTGAGCAAGACGAGCATGAAGACCGGACATCCTGATTTCTAGTCCAGTGTTCTCACCCTGTATTGTGTTCCAGATGACTTTATCCAACAGCACATCCAAACTTGACTAATTTGTGTGGCTTTATGGTTTACTAAAAGATGGATTTTAAAAAATAAAAACATGTGATCACAATAGTGTTTTATCCACTGAATCACACAGCCATGGAAGAGCCCCTGGAGATCACATCATTGAGTGCTTTTCAAAGATTTTTAGCAACTTCTTGTTTCAAATGAAGTCTTAAGCAGAGCTCCTGTGTATAAGAAATAAAAGCAGTATCTTGCTAGTGCAAATGTATTTTACCTTTTAAGTTAGAAGTTATAACATTTACTTTTTATAATCAATGAAGACCCAAATTTTAATGTATTTGTTTCCAAGGCATAAAAATTGGTTATATAGGAAATTAATAGAGAAAATCAATGAAACCAAAAGCTGGTTCTTTGAAGAGATCAGTAAAATTGATAAGCCCCTGGCAAGGCTAAGAAAAAAAGAGAGAGGACACAAATTACTAATATCAGACATGAAAGGGGACATCTCTACAGACCCTCTGGACATTAAAGGATAATAAAAGAATATTATGAATGACTCTATGTCCACAGATTTGATAACCTAGATGCAATGGACCAATTCCTCGAAAGACACAATTTGCCAAACTCACACAGAAAGAAAGTGACCATCTGAATATGCCCATATCTATTAAAGAAACTGAATCAATAATTAATAACCTTCAGGGGCCAGCCCAGTTAAATTTGCATGCTCCACTTTGGCAGCCTGGCATTCACAGGTTCAGATCCCGGGCGCAGACCTGTACACCGCTCATCAAGCCATGCTGTGGCAGTGTCCCACATATAAAACAGAGGAAGACTGGCACAGATATTAGCCCAAGGATAATCTGCCTCAAGCAAAAAGAGGAAGATTGAGAACGGATGTTAGCTCAGGGACAATCTTCCTCACCAATAATAATAATAATTAATAACCTTCCAAAATGTAAAGCACCAGGCCCAGATGGAGTCACTGGTGAAATCTATCAGATATTTAAGGAAGAAATTGTATAAATTCCCTGCAATCTATTTCAGAGGCTAGAAGCAGAGGGATTACTTCCTAACCCATTCTATGAGGCCAGCATTACCCCAATACCAAAACCAGACAAAGAGATTACAAGAAAAGAAAACTATAGACTAGTATCTCTCACAAGTATAGATAGAAAATCCTCAACAAAATATTAACAAATAGAATCCAATATTGTATAAAAGACTTATACTCTACAACCAGGTGGGATTTATCCCAGGTATGCAAGGCTGGTTCAACATTTGAAAACCACTTAATATAATCAATCACATCAAGAAGTTAAAGAAGAAAAATAATGTGATCATATCAATAAATGCAGAAAAGTCATTTGACAAAATCCAACACTCATTCATGATAAAAATTCTCAGTAAACTAGGAATAGAGGGGAACTTCCTCATCTTGATAAGGAATATATACAAAAAGCCCTACAGCTAACAGCATACCTAATGGTGAGAAACTCGAAGCTTTCCCTCTGACATCAAGTAGAAGGCAAGAATGTCACTTCTCACCACTCCTTTTCAACATTATACTGGAAGTTCTAGCTGATGCAATAAGACAAGAAAAGAAAATATAGATTGGTAAGGAAGAAATTGTCTTTGTTCACAGATTACATAATTGTCTGTGTAGAAAATCTGAAAGAATGGACAAAAAAATTGGAACTAATAAGTGATTATAGCAAGGTTGCAGGACACAAAGTTAATATACAAAAGCTAATCATTTTCATAGATACAAGCAATGAACCAGTAGAATTTGAAATTAAAAACACAGTAGCATTTAGATTAGCACCCAAATAAGTGAAATACTTAAGTATAACTCTAACAAAATATGTACAAGACCTATATGAGGAAAACTGTAAAGGTCTCATGAAAGGAATCAAAGAAGAACTAAATAAATGGAGAGAGATTTCATGTTCACGGATAGGAAGACTCACCATTGCCAAGACGTCAGTTGCTCCTGACTTAATCTATAGATTCAATGCAGTCTCAATCAAAACCCCAGCAAGTCATATTGTGGATATTGGCAAACTAATTCTAAAGTTCATATGCAGAGGCAAAAGACCCAGAACAGCCAACACAATACTGAAGGAGAACAAAGTTGGAAGACTGACACTACCCAACTTCAAGGCTTACAGTAAAGCTACAGTAATCAAGATAGTGTCGTACTGGCAAAAGAACAAACAAATAGATCAGTGGAGCAGAATAGACAGCCCAGAAATACATCCATGGAAATACAGTCAACTGCTCTTTGACAAAAGAGCAAAGGCAATATAATGGAGAAAAGACAGTCATTTCAACAACTGGACATCCACATGTTAAAAAAATGAACCAGGACGCAGACTATACACCCTTCACAAAAATTAAGTCAACATGGCTCACAGACCCAAATGTAAAAATGCAAAACTATAAAACTCGAAGAAGTAACACAAGACAAAACCCACTTGACCTTGGGTATGGAAATGACTTTTTAGATGCAACACAAAAGGCACACAAAGCCATAAAAGAAGTAAGTGATAAGCTGGACTTCATTAAAATTAAAAACTTGTGCTCTCTGAAAGACAGTCAAGAGAATGAGAAGACAAACTACAGACTGGGAGAAAATATTTGCAAAAGACATAATCTGATAAAGGACTGTTATCCAAAATATTCACAAAATTCTTAAAACTCAACAATAAGAAAACAAACAACTCAATTAAAAAATGGGCCAAAGACCTTAACAGACACCTCACCAAAGAAGATATACAAATAAGCTTATGAAATGATGCTCCATGTCATATGACATCAGTGAAATGCAAATTAAAACTGCAATGAGACTACCACACACCTATTAGAATGGCCAAAATCCAGGACTCTGAAAACACCAAATGCTGGTGAGAACATGGAGCAAGGGGAACGCTCATTCATTGCTGGTGGGAATGCAAAATGCGACAGCCACTTTGGAAGGCAGTTTGGCAGCTTCTTACAAAGCTAAACATACTCGTAGCATTTGATCCAGCAATCATGCTCCTTGGTATTTACCCAAAGGAATTGAAAACTTATGTCCACACAAAAACTTGCACACAGATGTTTATAGCAACTTTATTCGTAATTGCCAAACCTTGGAAGCAACCAAGATGTCCTTCAGTAGGTGAATGGATAAAGAAACTGTGGTCCATCCAGACAATGGAATATTATTCAGGGCTAAAAAGAACGGAGCTACCCAGCCATGAAAAGATATGGAGGAATCTTAAATGCATATTACTAAGTGAAATAAGCCAATCTGAAAAGGTTTCATACTGTATGAGTCCAATCATGTGACGTTCTAGAAAAAGCAGAACTATGGAGACAGTAAAAAGATCAGCGGTTGCCCAAGGTTGGGGGTGGGGCAGAAGGAGAGCGGAATAGGCAGAGCACAGAGGGTTTTTAGGGCAGTAAGTCTATTCTGTATGATACCACGATGGTGGACGCATGTCATTATATGCTTGTCAAAACCCATAGAATGTGCAACACCAAGAGTGAATCCTAATATAAACTGTGGACTTTGGGTGATAATGATGTGTCAAGGTTGGTTCATCAACTGTAACAAATGTAGCACTCTGGTGGGGGGTGCTGATAATCGGAGATGCTATGCATGTGTGGGAGCAGGGAGTATATGGGAAATCTCTGTACATTCCTGTCATTTTTCTGTGAACCGAAAACTGCCCTAAAAAATTGGTTGTACAAAATATATATGTAATAATATATAATTGCATTATGGAGGATTATCACAGGGTTTTTATAATTAAATTTTTTTAAATAATTGGGATAAGTAAAAAAGTCCCTCAGATCTTTTCCATCCTTCTGTTGAGATTTTGAGTAAAAACATGAACACATGAGTGGGTCTAGCTTTGTCAAAGTTCTCCTTTTGGTGTCTCATTGTTCTAACATTAGAGAAAGTTTCCTGTTTTCTTGTCCAAGAAAATAAAGCCTAGGTATAAGTTAATGTTCTAAAAGGGTGCTTCTCAAACTGTAATACGTATATATGCATGGCTCAGGGAGCGTGGTAAAAGTTCTGATCCTACAGTCTGGGATGGGGCTGAGATTCTGCCTTCCTGCCAAGCTCTCAGGCGCTGCTGCTGCAGCCGGCCCACAAACCACACTTTGAGTAGCAGGGCTCTAGAATACACAATAAAGGAATACACAGTATATCTCTGATATATAAGGCAAGGAAATGAAAATCACTACCAATCTCTAATCTGAAAATAAATTGGAAAATATCTAAATGACATATTCCAAAATGTTACAGAAAGTGGTGGGATTTTAAGCAATTTAAAATTTCTTCCCTATGCCTGTCTGTATTTTCAAATTTATCAGTAATGAACACATATTACTTAGGCAATAAGTAAGTTTAAAACTAAATAACTGAATCAAGAGAAATCTAAAATACATACATATATTTTAAATAAAACTTTTATCAGATATCAGACACAGACAGAACATTGGAAGTACTTCCCCACAACCAACAGCGTCTGAAAGCAACCAGCCTGGTCCTCCTTCCATGGCCCTAAACAGACGGGAAGAGACAGGCCCAGGTCTCACAGCTGGTTTTTGCGAAGCCAGGACAAAGGGACCTTAGAGCTCTGAGTGACACAGTACAAGCCCACAGCCACAGCACACAGTGACTTTCCGTGAAGGGAATGGGAGCCTGGGCCCCATCCCCAGAGCAGAGTTCCAAGGAGCCATATAGGACCATGTGCCCAAGCTCACAGCATCATGTGTGAGCTGCTGAGTGTCTACTGCAGCCCTGGGCTCCTGGGAAACGCCCAGCCATGTCTGAGGAGGACGTTTTATCTGGTTTATCCCACTTTACACTCCATAGCCTGGTGTTGAAAGCCTTGGCAATCTTGCCTCATCTTCTCTTTCTCATCATACCCTCCCACTCTGCCAGCATCCCCACCTTGGTGTCCTTGCCTGCATGATTCTGCTTGTCTGGTCCACCCTTTCCCAGCCCTGAATAGACCCTTGCAGGGCTTGGAGATTCCCTGCAGCCTGGCCCAGCTCCCTCCTCCACATGCCCTCAGCCCGCTGCTGCCCTCAGCCAGCTCTGGTACTGGGCATCCTCCCAGGATGCCCCACTCTCCTGGCCGCCTTCCTGCCTCCAGCGCTCCTCTCTGTCTCCTTTCCTGCTTCCTCGTCCTCCACTGACCTCCTAGATATTGAAGGTCCTCAAGTCTCCATCTTCTCTGGTCACTGCTCTCTCTTCCTGGGTGGTCTCATTCACTGCTGAGGTTCCAAAGACATCTCTAGACCAAAAGTCTCTTTTCAGACTCAGTCTCTCCTCTGAGCCCCGGACACATGCCTCCACCTTTCTGCTCAGCATCTCCTCCTGGGGCATTCACGGCATCTCTAACCCCTCCTAAATTCTTCTCCTAAATAACTCTCACCTTATCCCACTGCACCCACCCACAGCTCCCACGCTAGTCCAAGCCACCACCATCTCCCCCTGAAGTCCACATTGACCCCTAGCTGCTCTCCTGATCTTGTTTCCTAAACCCACAATTCCTTCTTCATTCAGAAGCCAAAGCACTCTTCTTAAAATGCAAACCTGGTCATGCGCTCACTTCCACTGCCTTCAGAGGCACCCAGACAGAAACTCTGGCCACCTCCTGAGGCCCTGCCCAGGCAGCCTTATCTCCAGGCCTGTCTCCCACTTTTCTCTTGCACCAAACCTGGCCCTGTCTTCCCTGAATACTAAACTGAGTACTAAACTTTTCCTGCCATCGCACATGCTGACCCCTCTGCCTGTTTAGTGGATGCTGTGGGTGCCCCACTCAGCTCAGCTGTCCTGGGGGTATCCCAGCCTGGCAGCTGTCAGGGTTGGCCGTTGAGGGCCTGCAACATCCACCTTCTCTGGAAAATTGTCCTGGACAAACCAGAGTCACCTCTGTGGGGCTGATGGAACCCTCCGGCCAACCTCATCCCCTGACCTAGGCTCCCCAAGGCTGGCCCTTCGCCTAACCCCCCAACCCCTGTCCGAGACTGTTCTGTGGCATGCTTCATGTCCCACATCCCCTCACCGTACCACCACTGTGGGGTCCAGCTGAGGTTGAGGCCACATCCTGGCTTTGCTTCTACCCCTTCCTGCTCTTCCCACTCCCTTTCAGGTATTTGCTATCGCCCCAACAGATCCCCATCAACCTGGAAGGTTCTGCTTCTAGGGCACCCAACCTAAGACTCATCCTCCAGGTCAAGTGTGGCCTCCTCAGGGGGCCTTGCCTGAACCCCCAAGCTGGGTCAGCCCTATCATTACAGCCCCCTGTTGTTTTCCTCCATAACAGTTAGTACAACTGTAATTAAATAATGATCTGTGCAGTTGCCTGTTTAATGTGTATCTCCCTCACTGGACTATAACTCCACGTGGGCAGGACCATGTCTATTTTCCTCCCACTGTGTTCCAGCACCTAGCACAGTGCCTGGCACATAGTAGGCACTCAACAGAACTGGATGAAAGCAGGAAGGCAGGGAGGCAGGGAGGCAGGGAGGCGGGTGGGGAGGGAGGGAAGGCTGTCACGTTGCCTCTTTCCTATTTGATGGAGGGACAGCTGCCATCTGCTGTCTCTCTCTTGTTCCCTCAGAGGCAGGCGGCTGCAGCAGCCCCACCTGTGACCCTGAGCAACCCTGGAAGCTGCGCTGTCGACAGCCTGTCACAGCAAATCACCTCAGGCCACTACATCCCCAGAGAGCTGCCCACCAAACCAGCCTCAACCCCTCGGGGCCTCTCCCGGCGGCACTAACAGGCTGGCGCCAGGTAGGCCTGTCCATGCCGCCAAACTGGGGCACCTGCTGCAGCTGCTGCAGGCCTGGGCTTGGGAAATGCCACCTCCCTCCCCTTCCCCCAGGACGGAGGGTGGCGCAGGCCCAGAGTACCCAGAAGAAGGCCCTTTCCCCCCGGCCTTCTGTCCCTTTACAGTTGGGAAGGCCTTCCCTGTGCATGAAGCCTTTTTCCGCCTCACTTTCTCTGACCCGCATGCCAACCACACAGGCTGCACGGGGCTGGTTCTGCCCATTCCTCAGAGGAGAAAACCGAGGCTCAGACAAAGGAAGATGAAACAAGAAGAAAGCAGCCCACAGACAACTGGTCCTGGGGCTTCCTCGCCCTGTCTCACCGCTGCAAGAGGGAGCTTTGAGGAGCACAGCAGGGCAAAGGTGAGGGTCTCGGAAGCCCCTCATGCTCAAGGCTTTTAGTCTGTCTGGATCGTGGGGTTGACTCCCAGTGCTCCTTTTCCATCTGTTAGCTCTAAGGGGAGACCTGCAAAGGATCCCCACAGGGTCACCCAGAACGGCCCCAACCAAGGGAGGCCACACTACCCCAGGGTCAGCTGTCCAGGACATCAGAGGTGTCCCAGAGCTCCGTCTCTACAGAAGCACCAAGGCCCGAAGGCCCCGCTGTGGTGGAGGCTGGCGCACCTCAGGGTAAGGAGTCTGCTAAGGGCCTCGCCCACCCTGGCCTCAGGCCCCCCGGACAACAATCCTCTAGAGAAGCCTGGGCCTCAGAGAGGTGGGCAGAGGCCATCTCCTGGGAATGCCACCCCTCCGCGGCCAGCCTTCCTCAGTGCCTCTCTCCTCCTCCTCCTCCTCCTCCTCAGACTCTCCCGTAGCCCACTAGTCACCTCCTGTCCCCAACCAAAAAGACCCTCAGGGGAGGAGGTGGGAGGGAATCTTCATCACAAAACAGTAATAATTATTCATTCATCCATCCAACAAATATTTCTGGAGGGCCTGTGCTGAGCCTGGCTCTGTGCTAGGTGCAGGGACACAGCCATGAGTGACAAGGGACCAGTCCCTGTCCTCGAGGAGCTGGGGATCCAGCAGGGGAGACAGTTGACGAACACACACATACACACAGATAACAGAGATGTAGCATGATTTCGGTGGCCACAAGTACCATGAAGAGAGGCAAAGCCATGCGGGACTGAGGAGTCAGGAGAAGTGCCACTGTGGATTACTGGTCTGGAAGCTTCCCTGAGGCAGTCACCCTAGAGACCAGGATGACATGAGGGCAGGAGCCAGGCCAGGAGCTGACAAGGGAGCGTTCTAGGCACAGGGAGGAGCAGAGGTTGAGGTCCCGGGGCAGAAGCAGGCCTGGTGTGTCAGAAGCAAGTGAGGAGGCCAGTGGGGCTGGGCCACGGTGATGGGGGGAGGACATTGGGCTGGAGAGATAGGCCCTGAAAGCCAAGGGGAGGATTTAGCTTTAACTCCAAGTGAGATGGGGAGCCATGAGACAGTTTTGAGCCGGGAAGTGACATGATCTGAATTATGTTTTTAAAAGATCATAAAATATTTAAAAATTGATATTAGCAGCTGACATTCATTGAGCACTTACTCCATACCCAGTCTCAGACTCGGTGTTTTGACCACATGATCGTCTTTCGCCCTACAATCGCCGGACCAAGCAGCAGGCCTGACTCCCTTGCCCTTGTTCTGGAGAGGAGACTGAAGTTCAGAGGGGCGAAGCGACGTGCCCAAGGTCACAGATGTGGTAAGTGCGAACCCAAGACTTCAGCCAGTCTGTCCCACCCCAGAGCTGTAGTGTTACCCTGGTCCTGGAGTTGGGAGGCCTGGGTTCCAATTCTGACTCCCACCCACTAGCTGAGTGACATAGGCAGTTCCTGTGGGGTCCGACACTGCCACAGCTCCAGCCTCTGTAAGACGGACATACTATGTCCTCCTCTGGAGTTGCAGGGCAGACACTGGGCAAGGGTCCGGGCTGCTGAGGGGTCCACAACAGATGCTCACCAGGTGTTACAGCCGTTGTTCGTCCCCAAAGCTTTGGGAGCTGCATTCTAGGGATCTGGTGAAATGTGTCAGGCCAGGCCACCTTGGGAAGAGAAGGGACCCATTCTGCCTCCACAATGGAGCCGCAGCAAACCAGCTGCAAGGGAAGGGACAGAGGCCCGTAGATGTAGGAAGGTTCCAGAGAGGACTAAGGAAGGTGCAAAGCCAGCATCGTCCTCTCCCAAGATTGTCCTCTTTCTCTTCAGCCAATAAGGATGCATGAGAGAGAAGGCTCCATCTCCTTAGAGTGGCAACTAGCTGCTGCCAAGAAGCCTCCCCTCACAGCCCAGGCCAGAACCAGCCTCCCGCCAGGTAGCACGGCACCGGAAGCCCACCATTAGAGAGCTGGCCCATCGAGTTGAGCAGTCATCTTTTATGGGTCACATTCTCTCTGTTCATTTAGACTCACAGGACCCACAAAAATCCATGAACAGCAAATAACAACTATTTCCATCTTTTAGCTTGTATTCTGATCCTTTTTAGTGCACAGACATCCATTCCTGCATGTTTATACGAGCATATGTGTCCTCTTCTGGAATTTGTTTTCATCAAACAATATTCCCAACATGCAGGAAGAGACTTTGGAGATTATCTGGCCCTCTTTTCGAAGAGCAGTGTTGCCTAGTGGTTAGAATGTGGGGTTTGGAGATAGGCAGACATGGATTCAGATCCCAGATATGCAAGCTGAGTGACCTTGGACAAACCACTTGACTTCCCCAGGCCTCAGTTTCCTCACCTGTGGGACAGAATACCAGTTCTCCTATCACCTGGCTAGAATAGGATAAAAGGGTGTCCCTTTAGAGTGTGTGCAACACTCCAGCTAAGTACCCCGCACAGGCACTTGCTCACTTGCTGCCACTTCAGTCCTTCTTATTGAGATATGTAGCAGGCTCAGAGAGTTTCCCTGATGGGATGATATTTGTAGAAGGTATCTATTGCTACATAACAAATTACCCTAAAACTTAGTGGTTTAGGTAAACACACTTATTATCTCACAGTTTCTGTGGGTCAGGAGTCTAAGCATAGCTTCCCTGGGTCTTCTGCTTCAGGGTCTCTCAAAGGCTGCAGTCAAGGCGTGGGCAGGGCTGAGGTCTCATCTGAACGCTCCACTGAGGAAGGATTGACTTTGGCGCTGAGGTGGTTGTTGGCAGGATGGACGGCTCAAGGGCTGCTGGACTGACAGCGTCAGCTTCTTGGGTGTTGGCTGAAGGCTGCCCTCAGTTTCTTGCACATGGGCCTGTTTAGCATGGCAGCTTGCTTCATAGAAGCATGCAAGCCAAGAAGGCAATGGAGATGGCTAGCAAGATGGAAGTCACAAACTTATGTAACTTAATCATGGAAGTGACATCTTATCACCTTTGCCATATTCCATTGGTTAGAAGCAAGTCTCTAGGACAGTCCACACTCACTTGGAGGACATGAACACTAGGAGGCAGGGATCTTGAGGGGTCATTTTAGAGTCTGCCCGGCACAGCATGGTTCAGTTCAACCAGCTTTATCTGCTCCCTTTTATGGCCCAGACACTGTCCTGGAGCTGGGAATAAAGAAGCAGATGAGTTGGGGTTGGTAACTCCCAGGAACTTTTTCTGTGAGGTGTCTTCTGCTTCATGTTCTTACTCGTTTTTCACTGCTGTGAACATTTTGGGACCTATGTAGGATCTCTGTTGAGGGGAGGAGGGACATTACTAACTCCATAGTGTGAATGAGTTGTTAACCAGACCCTTTGCCTCCATCCCAGGGTGGTCAGAGGGGAGAGAAGGCGGAGAGGGAGCTGGCTCTGAGGGCAGGTGCAGAGTAGTAGTCACCGTGCTGGGTGCTGTGGGTTCCCAGGGAGCAAGAGCAGACCCTGCCCTGGGAAAGCACGCTGGGTGATGGGGAGCAGACAGGGAAACTCGTAGCTTCAGCCTGGAGTGAGGCACGCCCCAGTGGAGGCCAGACCCACAGGAGGAGTTGGCGCATAGTTGTTCTCTTGAAAGGAAAAAGTGCTCTAGCCAAAAGCTGAAAAGCAGAAACCAAGCATGGCCCTATACTTAGGGGGCACTGGTGGCTTGATTTCAGAGCAGCAGAGGTTCCTTTCCCCGACACAAGCCCTCTTCCTCCACTCTCCCCTCGCCTCCTGGATGCCAGAGAAGCTTGTTACAGGGAGGCAATAGACACAGACTTTCAGCCTTCATGCAAAAGCAGCTCCCTTCCTTAGAGGAACCTCATCCTCCCTGGCTAACCATGGGGTCCGGTGGGGCCTGCCAGTCACAGACTCCACTCCTCTTGGCCATGGTGGTGGACGTGGTACCCAAGCTGGTTCAACCTCCCATTCCCTTGTCCATAAAACAAGCGGCCCAGCCAATCCAATCAGAGCCCTTCCCTGGGATTTTTCCTGCGTGAGGCTGACAGGGAAGAGACCCTTTTCCCAGCCAGTCAGGAAGCAGCTGCTGGTAACTGTGTTTTCAGGCATATAGGAAATAAATTTAATTAATTAATTAATTAATTAAAAGATGGAGCCAAACATACACAGAGACAAGATACAGAAAGACAGAGAAACCTGACAGCATCAAATCCCTGGTTCCCATCCTCCCTCAGGCTAGTTTTACTCCTGCCCTTCCGGGACATGTGAACCAACAAACCTTTTTATTTACTTGAAATAACTCAAACTGGCTTTCTGTCACTCACCAACCATAGGGTCCTGAACTACAAGTCTACCATTTCACCACTGGAGTTCAATCTTCCTGGCAGATGTGATCCCCAGGTCCAAACCCTTACTAAAGTATAAATGACTAATGCCAGATCCTTTCTTGAGAGCAGGCTGTGATTACAGGTTTATCTGAAAGTACACACACATTATAAGGCTAAAAGCAGAGACAGTCAAGCCATCCTTCACCATGTTCCCTAGTAAAAAGAGCTTGTGATTCAGAAAACCTGAATTTGAATCCTACCTCTCTCACTAACTGGCAACCTACTTCACTTCTCTAGGCATCCATTTCCTCATCTGTACAATGGGAATAAGAATATTTCTGCCCTTCTTATCTTACAAGGTTGTTCTGTAGAAAAGTATCAACCTTATTTTGCTTCTCTGCAGTCACCATCCCTAGATGTACTGTATTAAACCACCTTAACACTATTATTTGGGCAAATGCCAATGAGCGGAAATGTGAGTAACTCATCTCTCCAGTAGGGTTCAGCACCTAAGGTAAGAGAGAATGAGAAGAAGGGCTTAACAGGGTTAAGGAGTGGACGTCCGTCCACAGAGCAACGGTGTTAGTCTGAACCTCCATTTGGTGTGGATCTAATAGATATATTTTCATCATTTTTCCAATATAATTTCTAAATTTTATCTTTTTTCTATTCATTTTTTTAAAAATGTAACATACACATAAAAAAAAAATCAAACAATAGAAACATAAAACTAAAACAATCCACTCCACCTCCAGTCCTATTCACCTGAGATAACCACTATTAACAGTTCTTCTGTATCCATCACAGCCTTTTTATCCAGATGTCAACATTCATTCCCATAAATGGATCTCATCATATACACTCTGCTCCATGCTCTGTTGATGTTGGTCTTGGAGGCCTTTACCTATCAGCACATAAGACTTTTTTTAAGATTAGAATCCTTCAGTTATTGACGTGCTGGGTTTGCTGGATCTGGCATCCAGGACAGGGTCCAATAATATTGTTAAAGGGAAGACAGAAGCAAGGGAAACCGGGATGGAAGGGAGGAGTCAAGGAAGGAGGAAGGGAGATAAAAAGGAAAGAAAAAGAAAGAAGGGCGGGAGAAGGAGGGAGGGAAGGAAGGGAGAGAGGGAAGAAGCGAGGGGAGAAGAGAGAAGGAGAAAGAGAGGAGAGAGGGAGGGAAGGAAGGAGGAAAGAGAAAAGAGAGACAAAGAAAGAATGAGATGGAGGAGAGAGAGACAGAGAGAGACAAAGAAAGAGACAGAGAGGAAGGAGAGGAGAAGGCAGGAAAGGAAGGAAGACAGACAGAGAGAGAGAAGAGAGGGGAGAAGAGGCAAAGAGAGAGGAGAGAAAGCCGGAGAGAGGAAAGAAGGGCGATTCAGAGGTGGCCCCGCCCCCGGCCCGGACTCCGCCCCCTCACGCGGGCTGCAGCGCCACCTCCGGCCGCCAGGGGCCGCCGCGCGCAGCCGGCCGCACCCTGCGCGCGCGGCGGGCCCCCTCTCCCGCCTCCTGAGCGCCGGCCGCTCGTCGCCCCGCCGCCGCCGCTCTCGGGCCTCGGCCGGGCTGCGCGCTTCCTCCCCCAGGGGTCGCGCCGCCGGCGCACGCCGCCCCCCTGCCTCGCGGCGCGGGCTCTCGCGGGCCCCGCTCCCGCCCTCCGCTCGCCTGGCCCGGACCGGAAGCGGCGCCGCACGGCCTGGGCCTGGCGCGGGGGGCGGGCACCGGGGCCCGGTCGGACATGGGCAAGAAGCACAAGAAGCAC